>NC_139930.1:15711920-15996920 GCF_963514095.1 Eutrigla gurnardus | reverse complement strand
AACGGTATGGGAATGGAACATCATCCAACGATAGACAGCCCCAATGTTTACAAGCAGCGTTTACCTTTGATGATTTCTGCACCTGGTCGCCGATGTAGATCTTCCTGAACTGCTCAAAGAAGCTGAGCATGGCCAGCTCCAGCCTCTCGTTGCCGGCCTGCTCTAGCCTAGAGTCGGTCAGATTCATCAGCTGGAGCACCCTGGGGGGGCAACAAGCAGCATTATCACCTTATCAATGATTAAAATCTGTTTTCAACTATTTAGTTCAAGACTCAAAGACTCATTTATGCAGAAGCCGATGTGGAGTCCCACAGGGAAGTGTTTTAGGCCCTTTACTGTTTCTTTTATTATATGTACTATGTTATGCTGATGACTCAGAAATGATTGTGTTGCATTAGATTGAGAACACGTTTAAATGTGAGAATTCAGTAAGATTGAGTCCTGACCTGTAGAGAAAGTAAAACCAACATGTGTTTCTTATTAGCTCCTCCAAACAAGATACCTTTCGAACTTCAGTTCTTACCGGCAGACTAACTCTCCGTCCATGGCGTCCTGCTCATCTGTACTCGCAAACGACACTCGTCCACCGATAACTGCCCCGATTATATAAACCAACCAGGTTAACCGACCTGAACCAGGAGACAATGCAACATTAGCAACACATCAACATCCTAAGAGCAACAAACACAACATCCTAAGAGCAACAAACAGTTTGAGGTTGACAAGGTGAATAGAGGAAGCAGGTACCTTCCTGCACCGTGATGTCTGCAGCGCTGGAGTTGGTGGACTGAAGCAGCTCCTGGTAGGTCTGAGCAGCCTGGTCGAACAGCTGGACCAGTAGAGCGCAGGTCTTCTCATATTCACACCTCCCGATGGTGGACAACTGGTCTAACTGCTGCTGGACTAGGCCGGCGTCGTCTAGAGGGTCTTCTAAACCATCTCTGTGGAGTCAACACCATCATCAGGGTTCATCAGGTCTGACATCGTGACTGAACATTGTATCGTACCTGAACACTGTATCGTGACTGAACACCGTATCGTAACTTTGTGACTGAACACTGTATTGTGGGGGTCCTGGGGTCCTTTTGACTGAACACCGTATCATGACTGAACATTGCATCATGACTGAACACTGCATCGTGACTGAACACCGTATTGTGACTTTGTGACTGAACACCGTATTGTGAGGGTCCTTTTGACTGAACATCGTATTGTTACTAAATACTGTATTGTGACGTTGTGATTGAACACCGCATTGTGACTGGGTTAAGCTGACGGCGTGACGCCTCACCTGAGGATGACGTGGACCGACTCCAGCCGGGATGTGATGTAAGCCTTGGTGACCTCGGGGGTGTAGGTCTCCAGCAGATGAGGTTCAGTGGCTTTAACGTAGGGCACCGACGCCGCCAGACGCTGCCACAGACTCAGCAGGTAGTGAACACTGTTGGGGGCAAACTCCCAGTGCTGACACACCGACGGGAGGTGAGATGGGTGAGTTTCTCATGTTCACTTCAACCTCACTACAAGTCTGCAGTCACACCAATCACCTGGAGGCAATGGGTCCAGGTTCTGGCGTCCTTTTAAATAGTATTGACCATTAAGGTCAACAATGGAGAAACGAGAGACTGTCTGTGTTCCCCCAGAGGTCTAGATAGTAGCTCACATTAGTCCAGAGACCAGACCAGACTATGTGGAGAAACCAGAGACTGTCTGTGGTCCCCCAGAGGTCTAGATAGTAGCTCACATTAGTCCAGAGACCAGACCAGACTATGTGGAGAAACCAGAGACTGTCTGTGGTCCCCCAGAGGTCTAAGCTGCAGAGCGCCGGCTATATCAACAAAGGAAACTTGGCTCCTTTAATACATTTCTTCTTTATTTGATACTTGTATTCCTCATGATTCGGACCTCAGTGCTGCATGTGTGCAGGAATATAATACTAATAATACTCCTGATAACGGAAGGATGAAGGAGATGGCCGCCCACCTGCAGACTGGTGACAGTAAAGTTTGCGATGAGGCGGATGACTTCGGGGTAGTTCTCTACTTTGACCAGCTCCCCCAGCTGGTAGTTGCTCTTCAGCCTCGCCAGCAGACGACAGAACTCGTGGTAGTTGTTGGGGTCCGGCAAACACTGAAACACAACATTCATCAAGCAGCCGTCGACACACAACAACCAACAGAGCTGTGAACCGGGGTGCGTTCCAAACCTGTGGGTTGGCTAGTATCCTCTTCACTCCGTCCACCAGATGGGAAAGGAACTTTGCTCGTTCTGCATTGTTGAAGAGAGACCTCCGGACTGAGGCAATCTGGACTAGACATGACAACACCTGCAACACAGACAGTTGAGGCTCAGACAGGAAGCTGCATGCTGATCTGGATGTGATGTCACAGAAAGAACACTTACCAGTGGGGAGAGGGACGGAGGGATGGAATGGTATAAATTGAAAAAGAGCTGCAGAGTGGAGGAATCAAGAAATGCTGCAGGATAGAAAGGAAACAAGATGTCAGAACCAGTTCTACAGTCAGTCAGGGACAGGTGAGCGATGATGATGCTGCAGTGGGCGGAGCTACCTGATCTCCAGGACGTGGGGATCTGAACAGTGCAGAGGTCGTCTGACGACTCGTCTGTGGAAGTTCCTATGAAGTCGTAGTTGAGACAGTTGTAGCTGAGTTTGAGCAGCTGCATCAGAAGGCCGTGTTGAGACTCATCGTTCAGGTTCAGGTTCTTCCCCGACGCCTGAGACAGACAGGCAGACAGACAGACACAGACCAGTCAATCATTGACCTGGTGTTCTCCAACTGAGAGAACAGCTGATCTTCCACAATGTGTTACAGCAGGTCCACTAGGCAGCTCTGCAGGAAGTGACATCACAGCGGTTACCTACCTGTTTGAGGAGGTTACAGGACAGAGTGAAGATGTCGAAGAGGGAGGAGTCTCTGAACGACGATGCAATCTTCCTGTGTTTGGTCAGGGGATGAGTCGTATCGGCCTGGAAACAAATGGGAGGGTTACTACGAAAACGGAGGAGGAGTAGGGAGAGTAGGAGGGCGAGGAGGGGGAGAGAGGAGGAGGAGATGATGACGACTGACCTGATTGATCTCATTGGTCAGCTGGGACAGAATGGTGACCCCGATGATGCAGTGTTCAACGCTGTCCTGTAAACACAGCAGATACACATCAGGTCCACACACACACACACAATAGACACAATGCGTACACACACACACACCTACCTGCAGGAAGCGCGTGACGTCAGCGATGACGTTCCGGAACACGTAGTCGTCCTTCTGACAGTCGAACCAGCCCAGTTTGGTGATCCGGGCGTACAGCTGGATCAGAGCCTGCGTCACGAACGCTGCTAGCTTCGGCCGCGTCGCCAGGTAGTTCAGGACATAGTTCCCTGAACGGACCGTGACAGACAGACAGACAGACAGATCAGACTTCATGTTCATGTTAGAGTTCTCTACCAGTCTGGAACCACAATGACTCCAACAGAACCTAGGCTTCCCATCAGTGAACATCCAGGGGCCACACAGACCCACACAGGAAGGTGCAGCTTTACTCACGGATGTCGATGCGTTGCTCAAGGGGTAGCGGGTTGCTGGTTCGAGAGACCAGTTTAGACAAGCAGGTGGCAGCGAGCAGCTGAGAGTACGACGACTGCAAAGACAGGAAATCACTTCTGGGTTTATTTCAGACCTGGAGCCTGCACAGACCGGACATGCAGCCGTTCTCACAGGCCATGTGACAACACGTGATGTCACAGTTCACAGATAGCTAAGTAATATTAGTTAGCTAGCCCTCTTGTTGATACTCCTGTTTTATGTCTATGAATGTCTGTAAATACATGAATTTGTGTGTGATAATACTTGAGTACTTATACATGAAGTACTTGTACATGAAGAGACTTGATACTCACGCTGCCTCGCTCCAGCAGCAGCTGACACTTGCTGAGACAGTCGGGGCTGTTGGTGAAGTCTACCAGAGCTTTCTCTGCCTGGTGTCGGACGGCGGTGTCGGTGGTCTCGTACAGCTGCTTACACAGGATCTCCAGCTGGGCAAGGCCCTAGATAACAGGGGGCAGGGTTATCAGGGTGATCGGGGTTATCAGGCAGCAGCAGGCCGGTCCCATTGGAACACATCATGTTCAACAAAAACATTCTCCCGTTCCTCCAATGTGACGACTGCTGATGCTCTTTTTTGTCTCGTATGATAATTGGCGAATGATTAATAAAATTGAGCAAATAACATAAATTGAAAATGACAACTTAGTTGCAGCCCTAATTTGCATCACATTTCCTTGAAATTATGACATTTTGGAGCCGACTGAGATATTTACATTTAATGATATCAAGCTCTATTAATGTGGGAAAAGTGCTGAGTCATGCACAGTCACAGTGAGTGGTTAAAACGGTGACGTTAAAGAACATTAGTGGAGGTGTCCTGGGGTCTTCTCTGGTTCTGGTCCCTACATGAGTGAGTGAGCCGGTACGAGTGTTACATCAGGACTTCTGCTGGTCTCAGATAAGAACGAGACCGCCTGAATATCGTCCATCTCCATTTATTATATAGAGCAAGAATTAAAAAAAATGTTAATAGTAATCGATTAATTCATCATTAGATTGAAGTTGAAAAAATAAAAACTCAATAACAAAAAGATTTTTAATTAAATAAAATGTTATTTAAAGCGTCATATCCTCAGGACACTTTTCAAACCAATAATTAATAATGAAGGGGGGTACATGTGACCAGTATCCTGCCAAAATCATGTAAATTCCTGATATTATGAAAATGTGTTTGAAACACTTAAATAAGATAAAATTAGATGATCATACATCATCCATAAATACAGGATGAATGAATAAATGTATCTTTGTATTGTACTTCTCCATGATGGTGAGCTAGACGGCGTTCTGAGGTCACTAGTGACGATATTAACGATGGCGGTATTAACGATGATCAGAGGTGAAAGCCTTGTATCGTCCCATCAGCAGCACGCAGACGAGACGAGCTTTTAATGAATGAATAATGAATGAAATCCTCACTTCCTGTTTCATCTGCCTGCTGTGTTCAAAGACCAGCTGCCGGTATGGGAACATTGTCTACTTCTCTGCGATGCTGAAGTCAATATTAACAGTTTTCACTGACAAAATTAGTTTTCTGACAATTTCAATGGAATAAATGGATCAAGCAGCTCACTGAGAAGTAACTTTCTCACTCTGTCCAATCAGAAGTGTTTCATCTCTGCCAGAACTCAATATTATATCATTAAAAAGGCAGCTGATGGTGCACTAACCTCTATATAATGGAATAAAGTTATTATGATAATCTGCAGATATGCTGAAATAATAATAATAATAATAAAAAATAATAATAAGCTGAATTATTACGTGTCAACTGGAAAAAAATAGATACAACATATTGGCCAAACATAACTGCTCAGCTGGGTAAATTTTTTAAAAACACACTGTTGCATGTCTCATTTTTAGGATCATAAATGGTAAGGCTCCCCACCACTCTGCACTTTTAGACAGCAGAAGAACTGGAACAGCAGAACCACACGGTCTGACCGCGGAGTCCCTCCTAGGTCCAGTTCCTTTGGTAAATTGTGTTTCTCTGTGAGGGCCTCTAAACTTTGGACCACAATATACATACATACAAAAAACATATAAGGAATAGCACCGTCTATCATACATTCAACCATTTAAGTAATCCAAAATGTGAACATGTGTAACTGTATAATAGTATCTGATTGATTGTTGTAGCTGTCCTGTCAACACCCATAGTGGTGTGTGAGAATGTTTTATGTCTTATGGAGTCAATGGATGACTTGCTCTACTAATGTTGTCTGTTGCTGTGTGTATTTCTTTGCTGTTTTTATTTTTCTAGTAATTTTGTGGTCAGTATAACGTCTTGCCATAGGACTACAGTTGAAAATTAGCCTGCTGGCTAACACTGGTATGGCACATTTACAGAAATGTGATCAATGTGCATTGTCTTTTCAATAAATAAATAAATAAAATAAATATTCAAAGAGTGACTCTTAATTTACCCACTTTAATCTTCATTTAAAGGCTGCAACTTTTGATCATTTCTTCATCATTAATGAATCCAGCATGACGTCTGACCAACAGTTCAAAAACCAAAGATATTAAACAATTTAAAATAAAATAAATAGTACAAAACACACACATCCTCAGCATTCCATGTTTTATCAATGTGAGAAAATCATCAAATTTATGAAGCTAAGACGGTTAACAAAATTGATATTAAAAATGCTGCAGGTTAATTTTCTGCTTCATTGTGTTTCTGCTGCATGTTGAACAATGACATCTGCATTTACTGCACTTCTCAACAAAACAATTTCAGAATAACACGCAGAAATAAGATTCAGAAGATTTGATCTGATCACGTGTTACAGAAAAATAAGGCCTCATCATGACCTTCCTCACCTTCATGAGGCTGGAACCGCAGAAAATGTTATTATTTATGCTTGAAAATGACTAAAAGCACCTGTTCATTTTCTGCAGATCAATAAATGGTTTGATCACTTCAGGCTAAGTGAACAAGAGAAGATCTGATATGAAATCTCACAACGAGATGTTTCGGCTCAGTTTAATTAACCTGTAATTGATGAAACGTGGAAACTGTTGCTTATCAGCGATTTAAGTTATTCTCAAAGCAGAGAATATATATTAACTTTTAGAAATTAATATATTTGAGGTTTTTGGTCGCAAGCGATACTTTATGCACATAAATACATCCTAATTATTAAACATCCTGGACAGAAAAGGTTCTTTTTGCGATGCTTTGATGAACATTATGGATTATATTAAAAATAAATGACTGAAATGTTTTTTTTAAAGAATATAGTCAACAACCGGATCCCGATCCTTTGTTTGCAGCTCATGTGACCGACCGACAGCTGGTTCTGGATCGGGTCCAAAGAGTGTCAATGTCAGTGATGCTGCAGCTTCTGCTGAGGAGGCCAAACCTGATCCCGTATCTCCGCATCGTCTACCGGCACCTGGTCCTGCAGGACTCGGGAGTCCCGGTAGTAAGACGCGGGTCCCTGCGGGTCCCAATAACGAGTCAAAGCTCCAACAACAACACGGGGCTGCGACGCGAACCCAGACCGGGTTTCTGGGGACGTCAGGGGGACCAGCAGCCGGGGGGAGAGGAGGCAGTCCCGATCCCCATGTGTCCGGTCCAGACCACGAAGCAGCAGCTTCAGAGGCTAGCTAGCTAAACAAAACCGCTCCGCCGAGTTACGCACACAAACACGGCGGGTGTAAACAGCCGGCGGCCTCCTAACAGATCCCCCGGGTCCACCGTAGGGACCGCAGCCCTGAGGCACGAAGCCCGGATCCACGCAGACCCGAACCATGTTTTCAAATGGGCTCGGGCGGGAGAAGTGGACGTCTGGGCTGAAGCTAACGTTAGCCTAAACGCGCTAACAGGCTCGGCTAGCTGAAGGGGACAACACATTCATATTTAAACGTTGACGCTCAAAGAGCCGAATAATCCGCGAAGTGTCCGTTTATATGGAGCGTTGGGTCCGCATGGGGAGTCCGACTGGCGCCAAACAGACCCGGTGCTGCTAGCCTGACAGCTATCCGTCCGCGTCCCGGCGGCTCGTATTGTTTACTTCTCTCCGTTACACCGATGAAACCCGCCGTGGTCCCGCCGGAGCCGCGGGTCCGACCGGCACCGGCGGCGGGGGGACCACGGGGTCCCGCCGCAGAAGCTCCTCGGCTTTTGTCTCCGTTGTGGAGCCTCGAAGCCCCCCTGAACCAGCAGCTAACACACGAGCTAACACACAAGCTAACTGTTGCAGTGACAGCAGGCCACAAGTCAACACAGGCGGCCACATCCTTCCTTCTACCGCCGGCAGCGCGCCGCGGCCCCGCCGGCCCGCAGCCGCCGCACACGGCCTCCGTGCCGGGGACGCGGGCTCCACAATCCGCGCCGCCACTCTCTTCCGCGCTTCTGGATAAAATGTCGGTTACAAAAACATGAAACCTCCGCTTACCTGCACATGATCCGCCATTTTTCTCCATTTCATGCACCTCTCACTCCCCCGCTTATGGGTATGGGAAGAGACAACAGCGCCCCTAGTGGCGGCCCGTCGCTAAGACAGCGCTCTGACTCCAGCCTCCTGACTATGAACAGCAGGCTGGTCGAGGCCTCCTGACCCGGTCCCAGTCGCGGTCAAGGTCCAACTCCCCTCACATCGGGGCCCAGAGACACAAACAGCACATGTTCTCTGTTCTAGCCGACTTTACATTGTGTACAATACAGACTGGCCTCCCATTAATATTTCAGAAGAATTAGGGACTGTGGTGCAGATAAGGTAAGAGGATGAGAAATTATAAGATATGATAAACCTTTATTGATTGATAGAAAAGACAGGTGTTGCAGCAGCAGACACAGAAATAAGTACAAATAAATAATCATACAAGGCTATTAATTAGTATAAGAATAGAAGTAAAAATAAAAGTAAAAGAAGTAAAAAGAGTTAGGTGAGAGAGTGACACTGGTGGTTAATAGTCAGCAGCTCTGTGTATCCACCAGAATGATATAGAATATGAAATATAATGTAGTAGAACAGCATAACATAGCATGAGATGGTTCAGTCTATGACAATAGAATCAGGTGCAATGTAATAACAACTGTTTTCATTATCAATTAATCTGCTGATTATTTTCATCAATAATTAATTAACAGTCTTGTCTCAATGTCAGAAAATACAGAAAATTACTTTAAATTTCTAGTTTGATTATCAAAATTCTTGGTGATCAACTCTGTCGATTGGCTAATAAATTAATTAATCAACTAATTGATGCCACACCGACAGATTTAAGTACCACAGCAGCAGATATACATACATACATATATGTCCATGTAATAAATTCCTCCACCATTTTGTCAAATTAGTAAAGTGAATATTAAATCATCACAGCACTTTTTTTTTCTTTGAGTTTGAAAAAGAAATCAGTAAGATTTCAATAATCTTCATGTCAGACAGACAAAAAATGATTTTGCTGCCAACATTTTAAAAATATAAATACAAATATAAAAATATAAATACAAATGTGATACATCTACATTTGTGGTGAAAGACGTGTAAGTAAGAAAGAATATTACTGCAGAAATATATTTTAAAAATCCTTTTTTAAATGTGAATAATATCATTTTCTTATAATTGACTTACTGCTTATTCATTCATTTGACTTCTTAATTGACGTGAATTCGTTTTTGATTGTCTGTTTTTGTTGCAGTGAACTGAAGTCAGCTGTTTGTGCTGTCATACGTATCCAGGCCGCCAGAGGGCGACGCGTCGCTTCTCCTGCAGCAGCAGCGTGTTTGTTGTTCCGGAAGGAGAGAAAAGGTTCAAACGAAGAAGCAGGAAATTCCATTTGAAACAGCGGCTGAATGAAACACAAAGGGAGCGGGCTAGTCCTCTAAACCGGAGGATCGATTCATGTTCACAGAGTGCGAGCTGTTATCAATACATACCTTACGTGGGATGTTCACTGGTACCAGCAGACACTCGGAGAGGGCGGTGATCCGCGGTGCGTTCGGGTTGCCTCGGTAAAACGGACGCTAAGTACTTTTACGTGATCGGTGAAGTAAAAAGTAAAACACAAATATCTAAAAAAACACAAGTGAGGCTAGTAAAGTAAAAGTACTAATCCCACATAGACAGACAGACAGACTGATTGATTGACCACCTGCAGACAGCAGAACGGCCTTCAGAATAAAGGCATGCAGACAATATACATGGTCTCTTATTGTCTCTCAGAGCTGATCATATCTCAGCTGACATGAGTTAAATAATATGATAAAATGATTTATTTATGGGGTGAATTTGGTTGAAAAGAGAATCGTTACTTCTTCAAAAACCCTTCAAAGGAATGTTGTCCCAAATGAAAAGCAGAAAAGGGTTTAAAGCACGTTAAACAGGAAACAACCAATAAGAAGAAAGTATTTATTTATCAGATATCAGATGCTCCTCAAATGAAAAAATGAAGGTCCTTTAATAATTAAGGTAACTTTTACTGACAGGACCAGAGTGGACCAGGATCAGGATTGGGATCAGTATTTAGGGGATACACCCTCACATGGCTCCAGTAGAAGTTTGAATGAAGAATTTTATTTTGAATGGAGTATTTACTCATTATGAAGAATCTCTTTCACTTTTGTTGATGTGTGGCTGAGGAGTTGTTGTGACAAATCCTTCCTGAAGGGGGCGGTAGAGGATCAGGTAGGTCAGTGTGAGCACATTTACACCCACATAAACACATATCCCCCAGTATGTGTGTGTATATATTAAATACGGTTAGATTTAAATCCAGCTGATCATTCTCCAACATTCTTATTTGTACGTTAATAAAAATACACACCACCTCTGCTTTAAACCTCTTGTGTCTTTTGTGTTAAAGAACATGTGTGGTTATTCTGTTTTTGTTGTCTTCATATTTCTCTCAGTCTTGTGATGCTTGTCACATTTAATTTCATCTGGTGACAAATAAAAAATCCTTTTCAGGCTTAATGTGACTGTAAGTCCTCCTGACATCTGCAGCTAGGAGTGTGTGTGTGTGTGTGTGTGTGTGTGTGTGTGTGTGTGTGTGTGTGTGTGTGTGTGTGTGTGTGTGTGTGTGTGTGTGTCCACATTGTTCTACAAGCTCAGTTTGAGTATATGAATGATAACGGAGAAACACAGAATTACATTCTGTTTATCTAAATCCAGGAAATATTTACGTCCAAATTCATTCGTTCATGTTCATACGTTGGGACAACTCAACTACGTAGTTAGGTTGAGACCACTAAACTACATAGTTAGGTTGAGACGACTCAACTACATAGTTAGGTTGAGACCACTAAACTACGTAGTTAGGTTGAGACCACTAAACTACATAGTTAGGTTGAGAATTTTAGAGCTGCTGGTTTGTCGATGCTCTTCAACAGAGAAACGTTAGTTGTCACTTTATAATAAACATTAGTTGTCACTTCATAATAAACATGTGTTTGTTCTGATTCAACATTTTTGAGATGAATTGGAGTTTATGTGGGTGATGAAACATGTTTGCATCTTCGTTGATTCGTCCCGTAATTTTTGTCATCAGAATAATTTAAAATGTGCTTTTAATCAACCATACACAGCAGCGCTATGGTCCGTCGGTGGAGGAGGAGGAGGAGGAAGAGGAAGGAGGAGGAGGAAGAGGAGGAGGAAGGAGGAGAAGGATAATCCTGGTGGAAATGCAGAATGTAAGAGGCTCTGAGCTAAAACACTCAGCTGCTGGAATATGGAAAATAATGACTTTTTAAATTGATCTATCTGCTTTTATTACTTCTGATTTCCCTTGTCTCTGAAGTGATTAACTTAAAACTATCATCTTTTATTTAGTTTGACTTTATTAGGGATTCAGTCCTTCTTCAGTGGGATTCTGGTGGGATCAAACCTAGAAGCTCCAGATATTATCACCAAAGAGAAAGAAGGAAGTAGTAGATTGATTGTTGAAGTACATTTATGGACGACATTAATCTCCAATCAAACTGATATTTAGACAAGAAGCAGCAACAAGGCAGCTGAGGAAAGAACGAAGCTCTGAAAGGAGAAGCTAACATTCATCTGACGTAAAACTCTAAGAGACGATGAATATTCTTGTTATCTGATGTGTTCGTACATCTGAACACATTAACATTCACCAAGTATTCTGCTTTTATTCCTAAATGTATATTTACACTAAACGCCTCTAGAGTCTCCATCTAACACGGTGACGTATTTACACTAAACACCTCTAGAGTCTCCATCTAACACGGTGACGTATTTACACTAAACACCTCTAGAGTCTCCATCTAACACGGTGACGTATTTACACTAAACGCCTCTAGAGTCTCCATCTAACACGGTGACGTATTTACACTAAACGCCTCTAGAGTCTCCATCTAACACGGTGACGTATTTACACTAAACGCCTCTAGAGTCTCCATCTAACACGGTGACGTATTTACACTAAACGCCTCTAGAGTCTCCATCTAACACGGTGACTTATTTACACTAAACACCTCTAGAGTCTCCATCTAACACGGTGACGTATTTACACTAAACACCTCTAGAGTCTCCATCTAACACGGTGACGTATTTACACTAAACACCTCTAGAGTCTCCATCTAACACGGTGACGTATTTACACTAAACACCTCTAGAGTCTCCATCTAACACGGTGACGTATTAACACTAAACACCTCTAGAGTCTCCATCTAACACGGTGACGTATTTACACTAAACACCTCTAGAGTCTCCATCTAACACGGTGACGTATTTACACTAAACACCTCTAGAGTCTCCATCTAACACGGTGACGTATTTACACTAAACACCTCTAGAGTCTCCATCTAACACGGTGACGTATTTACACTAAACACCTCTAGAGTCTCCATCTAACACGGTGACGTATTTACACTAAACGCCTCTAGAGTCTCCATCTAACACGGTGACGTATTTACACTAAACACCTCTAGAGTCTCCATCTAACACGGTGACGTATTTACACTAAACGCCTCTAGAGTCTCCATCTAACACGGTGACGTATTCACACTAAACACCTCTAGAGTCTCCATCTAACACGGTGACGTATTCACACTAAACACCTCTAGAGTCTCCATCTAACACGGTGACGTATTCACACTAAACACCTCTAGAGTCTCCATCTAACACGGTGACGTATTTACACTAAACACCTCTAGAGTCTCCATCTAACACGGTGACGTATTTACACTAAACACCTCTAGAGTCTCCATCTAACACGGTGATTTATTTACACTAAACACCTCTAGAGTCTCCATCTAACACGGTGACGTATTTACACTAAACGCCTCTAGAGTCTCCATCTAACACGGTGACGTATTCACACTAAACACCTCTAGAGTCTCCATCTAACACGGTGACGTATTCACACTAAACACCTCTAGAGTCTCCATCTAACACGGTGACGTATTCACACTAAACACCTTTGCAGGGTCCAGTGAAAGTCTGATATTGGTCATGCTTTGGAGAGATATGAACACATTAATTTAGTATGGGAAACAACAGGTAACACCACATAGAAACCTCGATGATGGCAGTCTTCTTTAGATTGACATCATCAAACATTCTTCGTAGACCCACACACACACACACACACACACACACACACACACACACACACACACACACACACACACACACACACACACACACACACACACACACACACACACACACACACACACATTAATTCTAAAGTCTAAATCAGTTTGCTGACATTTTAGCCACTAGGGAGCTAAATTTACATTTTTTCATGTGAACCAAACAAAGCCAGGACCTGAAGGGGGCCATGCCTGCAGAGAGGAGGCTTCACTGCAGCTGACAAGCAGGTTAAAGGTTTGTGATACAGCCAGGAGCCAGACCCAGGAGCCTGACCCAGGAGCCAGACCTAGCTCGGGCTTAAATGGGATATTTAAAATAACTGGGGAGCATAATGGGCTGGGTGTCTTATTTTAGAATGCAGTTCCAGTCAAAGTTTTTTTTGGTGTCCCTGGTAGACCTGCAGACCTTCAGGCTATGTGTCCCTGCAAACGTTAAATATCAAGCACACAATGACGCAGGTGTTGATGGTAAAGAAGGTGATTATTATTCTAACAGTCTACAGCCATGCTAGCAGCTCAGTGAGGCTGGACTTCAATCCAAGTCCTGAACCCTCAGGGACTTAAGTGACATCACCTGATGAAGGGTTGAGTGTGAGAGGCTGTGAAGTCTTGAGATTGTCGAAATACTAATGAGACAACACTTTGTTGTGACACATCACGTTCTCTAAGTTAGGGGAAAATCATCATGGTTGTAAACTACGTATATATATATATATATATATATATATATATTTGTGTACTGTATACTGATGGTGTTTACCCATTATAGCATTACTACATCAAAGCTGTAGATTTTCCCACCAAACTAAAGAGATTAGTTGCTTCCTCCCACGTGAACCAGAGCCATTTCATTTGCTCATTATGGATAAAATATGATCAAGACATGAAACATACGTCTTCTTCACACATCAGTGTATGTGTATATACTGTATATCTGTGTATATCTGTGCTGTTTGAAGCCTCCGGCTTCCTGTAGCCTCGTCTATCTGCCTTCACCAGCAGAGGCTATCGGACCCACTCCATCTGTGCTATCTCTAGATCCTCCAGCCCATCGTGTGTTTGATAACTAAGTGTGTATATATGTGTGTGTGTGTGTGTGTGTGTGTAGATCTGGAGTGAGGCCGGGGCGAGGTGAACGGCTGACAGGAAGTGTGTGTTCATGTTGGATGGAGGGTTGATATCACAGCCAGTTTATCATCAGCCTGGTCTGATTGGAGTTTAGCCTGAGGACAGGAGAGTAATATAGTGTGTGTGTGTGTGTGTGTGTGTGTGTGTGTGTGTTATGAACATATGTGCTGCTGTACACATCCCTGTAAAGTGGAAACGCAGCAACCAAACACACCTTCCTGACTGACGTTAGTACAACATGACATCATCATCACGCAGCCGCAGCATCATCAACACTCTGGTGACGTCAAAATGTGGGAGGAGCTTGTTTTGGACAGAAAGTCAATCAGTGGAGCAGATCAGGCCAGCGATGCTGAATACTGGTATCGTACTGGTATCGTACTGGTATCACACTGGTATTGTACTGGTATCACACTTGTATCGTACTGGTGTCACACTCACATCATACTGGTATCGTACTGGTGTCACACTCGTATCGTACTGGTATCACACTCGTATCTTACTGGTATTGTACTGGTATTGTACGGGTATCACACTTGTATTGTGCTGGTATCATACTGGTATCACACTCGTACCATACTGGTATCACACTGGTATCATACTGGTATCGCACTGGTATCGTACTGATATTAAACTCGTATCATACTGGTATCACACTCGTATCGTGCTGGTATCACACTCGTACCATACTGGTATCACACTGGTATCGCACTGGTATCGCACTGGTATCGTACTGGTATTACACTGGTATCATACTGGTATCACACTGGTATCAAACCAAGATGGCGATGGCCAAAATGCCGGATTCGAGGCTTCAGACCCGTAGTCCATGAACCGACGGATGACGTCACCATGACGACGTCCACCTGTCATAGACAGTGTTAGTGCGTTGTCTTGTGTGAGTGTCCTCTGACCTGCAGAGGAACAGTTCTACGGTTACTGTGACTCTCAGCTTCAAAATCTATTTATATCAATGTGAACAATAATACAACCACACAAACAATAAGTGTGTGTGTGTGTGTGTGTGTGTGTGTGTGTGTGTGTGTGTTGTGCATCATTACTCAGCCTCCTTTGGGGTTTCTATTGCACAACACATTTACTCCAAAATTTCTCTGATTACAGCCTTCGGGCTAAACAGTTGGTGTGTGTGTGTGTGTGTGTGTGTGTGTGTGTGTGTGTAGGTATTCAGAGGAAGTGGAGGTAAAGGACTTCTGACATATCTTTGAGCCAAACCATCAGCAGTAAAACTCTGTCTGGCCCCGTGTGACTCCTGACTGCACTGGGCATGCTCCGTTAACAGGTTGTGTGTGTGTGTGTATGTGTGTGTGTTTTATCACATGACCCTGCAGAGCCTCTTTGTGTTTGTTTTCTTCCTGCTCGACTCTTTCTTCTGGTTTCTCTGGAGAACATGAGCTGCATGAGGCACCGGTGGTCCTCACACATGTCCTCGTGGACCGGCGGTCCTTCCTTGTGGACCGGTGGTCCTCACACACCTCCTCGTGGACCGGCGGTCAATCCTCATTGACTGGTGGTCCTCACACACCTTGTGGACCGGTGGTCCCTCCCCGTGGAATGGTGGTCCTCGGCACCTCCTCATCGACCGGTGGAGGAATAAAGAGGGTTTAGTGACGCAGTCTGTGGCTGTTTGAGTGGAAATAACTGTGAAAAAAGTGGCTGATTGTTTCTCTGAAAGAAAGAGCCTGTGAAATGTCTTGGTCCCCACAATGCAGGTCTGTCTGTCTGTCTGTCTGTGTGTGTGTGTGTGTGTGTGTGTGTGTGTGTTACATAAGTGTCTGCAGAGACAAACAGAGAAGAAGAGAGCGATCAGGAGGATTTGTGATTCAGGCTGATCAGGAGACCCTGGAGGGTTGAGACAGAGAGGACGAGCTGCTCCAGGGCCCTCAGGGGCCCCGCTGACATCTCTCTCACTGAGTTACAGCTCCTGATGGTGGACTAATGAGCCCAGCTGACCTGCAGTCCAGCTGCAGGGACGTCTGCTGTCCTCTCCTGCTTTTTTGATGCTATCAGACTCTGAAATGTGCATCAACACTCAGTTACGCACGTAGCTCTGAACCCGGTCCAGCAGCTCTGAACCCGGACCAGCAGCTCTGAACCCGGTCCAGCAGCTCTGAACCCGGACCAGCATCTCTGAACCCGGACCAGCAGCTCTGAACCCAGACCGACTCATGGAGACTCGGCGACACCGACCCCCCAGCTCTGCAGCCTCTATTAAAATGGACATTAAGTTTCCATTTGCTTCATGTCAGCACAGCGTTTTTCTTTTTCCGTTAGTCTGGATGATATTACGCTATAAAACCAACGTTAGCTGTAGACAACAAACCAATGTTAGCTTTTTGACATTTGTCAACATACTTATGACTCGGCAGTAAAGTTAGCGTCAACCAGCTCTTTTCCTAAAGCTAACTAAGGGTTTTGTTGTCTGAAGCTAATTTCCTTTCCAGAGGATTATTTTGAAAGGACACTATGATGGGGAACGTAGAGCGTCACTGGTTAAAGTATTTGATGACGTGGAGGCAGGACGTGTTGATCAGAGAGCATTACAAAGCATCAATATAGACCTTGAGAAGACCCCCCTCGACCCCCTATAGAGATCTGGGCCGAGAGCTGGATGTGATCCAGTCCTGGAAATGAAGCTGGTCTACGTTGGTCCTCATTATGTGGATTTCTGCTGAAACAGAGAGAAGAGCAACAGAGTATCTGAGGTGAAGAGAGGACAAAGTTAAGTGTTTTGGTGACAGAAGGAGCCACAAAGAAAAGAGTTGATGCTGTTGATTCAAGGAGGAAGATTTAGTGTGTCAGGTGGAGGGAGCTGCAGGCGCCGTTACCAGGCGCCGTTACCACGGGAACAACTCCATGACTTTTAATCCCCTTAATCTCAGCACATCCCATCGGAGTCCTTTCAAACTGCGTTTGATCTGTGTGTGTGTGAGTCTATACGTGAGTGTTTGAGAGAGTGTGTGTGTAATGCATATATTCATGCAAATGTGTGTCGAGTCTGAGATTATGATAAAAATTATGTGGTAACTGTATCCCATCTCCAGTGAAGCTGTTTACCTATGAGCTGCAGTTTCTTCTTCTTCTTCGGTCTCCTGCAGCAACACATCAGGAGGACATGGCGGATGAAGGATGGCGAGATAAACCTCCCACAGGTGGAAACATCAGAAATCCCGCCGGCCGTTAAAGTTAGATGCTTCTTTTCTCTAATATTATATCAGAGGATCCTGCATGCAGACACTTAACACACATTTAACATGCTTGAACTTCTTTTACACATCTCAACCAAGACCAAAACAATGGCTTTTTATTGCCAAATTTACAAATGCCTTTATACAGTATATCAGAACAGATAACATCGTGTTCAACAAGGTATAGGCTAAAGTCAAAGTGAACAGCTGTTCATGTTGTAGATTGAAACACAAATGTGTCCCCTGTATTTGTTTCCTTTGCTACAGAGAATCAGCTGATTGAAGGCAAATTGATCAATCACAGCTGATTCACATGTAGGAGACACACTCAGATGTTGAGGTTCCAATAAAAGACAACCTATTTGGACTGATCGGAAAAGGAACAATATGGAGCATCACAAAGAAGGTAAGGAAAATGCCTTCAAGAGGGAGATGAAGACGAGTTCCAGGATAAGGGAGATGAAGATGAGTTCCAGGGCAAGGGAGAGGAAGACGAGTTCCAGGATAAGGGAGATGAAGATGAGTTCCAGGACAAGGGAGATGAAGATGAGTTCCAGGACAACAGAGAGGAAGACGAGTTCCAGGACAACAGAGAGGAAGACGAGTTCCAGGACAAGGGAGATGAAGATGAGTTCCAGGACAAGGGAGATGAAGATGAGTTCCAGGATAAGGGAGATGAAGATGAGTTCCAGGATAAGGGAGATGAAGATGAGTTCCAGGACAAGGGAGATGAAGATGAGTTCCACGACAAAGGAGAGGAAGACGAGTTCCAGGATAAGGGAGATGAAGATGAGTTCCAGGACAAGGGAGAGGATAAGAGTACCAAGGCAAGGGAGAGGAAGATGAGTACCAGGAAAAAAAAAACGTTCCAGACTCCAACCCACGTCTCAAATGTGTTATTTTAATAATAATGATGATAATAATACAATTTTTTTTTAAACTTCATTCATTTAGAGACGCTGTCACATGATCAGGTGATCCGTTTTTTAACCGAGTCACCGCTAACGACAGCAGCCTGAATGAACATAAACCAGCAGGAATTGCTGTGAACGAGAGAGGATACATACTCAGGCATGTCTCCACGCAGAAGTATGAGGACACGTACGCACATGTGAATGTGTGTGTGTGTTAGTGTGTGTGTGAATGTGTGTGTGTGTTAGTGTGTGTGAGATGAGGCAGCAGCAGGTTGCTATTGATTCAATAAGAAACCTATTTTCTCTCCTGTATCTGAGCTGGAAACAAGCAGTCTTCAGGGTGATGTTGCTCTGTTGGTTTTATATATATGTGAGTGTGTTAGTGTGTTAGTGTGTGTGTGTGTGTGTGTGTGTGTGTGTGTGTGTATAATCCTCATCCATCTCTCTCGTCCAGCTGAGTGGACCTATAGAGAGACGATTTGCCACTCACACACTTTATAAAATCAGTTTGTATTTATGTTGCAGCCTGTTAAGATTTATGGCTGATAAACATCAGTTTTTCACTTTCCCTGCTACGAACATGAAACATATTTATACTGTATTCATATATATATATATATATATATATATATATATATATATATATATATATATATATATATATATATATTCATACTATCTGCCACCTCAGTCCAATCAAACACCATCAAACCGTAGACTGTGTAGAGGAAGTGGCTGTCGTCATGGTGACGTCCCCGTCAGTTGCTGGACGACGGTTTTGAAGCCTCCAGATCAGTTGAACATAAAGTTTGGTTTCTGAAACTGTGCTGACCTCAGACCAGCTGCAGCATCTCGCTGCCATTTCCACAAAGGAAAGTCATTTGTGCAGAAATCAAAACAAAAGTCAAAACAAACCTCTTCAGGCAATTTTCTGTTATTTCCTTGTCAGCGGATCCGAGAGCAGCAACATTCAGACACAAACAACCTGCCGACCAAGAGCATTCAGATCCAATCAGACGCTGAGTCAGTGTTCAGTAGAGTGGACAGACAAGAGGACTGCTGGGACATGTCCTCCTCAGGACCCTCCACAGGACCCCTAATGAGAACGGCGATTAGACTGATAGGAGATCTGCCCTGTTTAACGTAATCACTTCACATGCAGCGGGTCTCACTGCAACACTAAAGACCAGGACCTGCAGCAGGAGACCTGGACCTGCAGCAGGAGACCAGGACCTGCAGCGGTCAAGCTGGCAGAGACATCTGAATCTATTGCAATCTGGTCCAGATGGCTGAAAACGTGTTGTGAGACTGAAGTCATGAAGTTTAGAACACTGTTCTAGGATCTGTTCTATCTTGTCTAGGATCTGGTCTATCTGATCTAGGATCTGGCCTAGTATCTGGTCTAGGATCTATTCTAGGATCTCACCTTGGTTCTTCTTTATTCTGTGTGATTTAAACCATGTGAACTTCTGGTCTGGGGTGCAGAACTTTGGGCACCAGTAAACTTCCCAGTAGCCCTTGCAAATGATCCCGGCGGTGACATCAGAGTCCAAACATCATCTGTGGAAGTGGTCTGACGTCTCTCAGAGCGCCGCAGTGGTTCTGAGCTTCCTCCTCCCTCCTCTTCCCCCTTCCTCCCCTCCTCCTCTCCCCTGTGATTATCTCCTCTCTGCTGATGTCACCATCTGAAGTCGCCGCCATCATCTGTCACGACCCCCCGCAACCTCGTGTTTACTCTCTGCGGGAGCTGCTCTTTGGTATTCAGACGCCGTCGCTTCACTTGGTCGCCACCGTCTGACCGCACACAGCCAACGTATATTACATTTAAGATAACGTGTGTGTGTGTGCAGGGGAATGTGATTATCTGATTGGTTTCGTGAAGATGACAGCAGGCTCAGTGATTGATGTGCAGCGAGCTCTGGCATCACAGCAGGAAGTAGAAAGCATGCAGCATTGAGAAGAACACATAACGTATACGTGTGTGATGTCACTGGTTCATGTTGATGCTGGTGGAGTCAGTCATCCTCCTCCTCTTCCTCCTCCTCTTCTTAATTATGATATTTGAAAGAAAATCCAGATCATAACTGATATTTTGAGTGAGATTGTCACGTTGAGGTGTGAAGTAGCGGGGTAAAGAGGGTTGGACCCAAAAGCAGGCTGAGACAAAAGGTTGACTATTAAACTAACATAACAAGATAAAAACTGAGGGAGACCACGAGGGCAAAAACAGCATTGACAAAGAAACACTTACTGTGAAGCAAAACCACAAAAAGACAAGGAGACTCGGGTACATCCAAGAGGGACCAGGGTAGTCCACCACACCAGGGTAGTACACCAGGGTAGTCCAGCACACCATAGTCCAGCACACCAGGGTAGTCAAGCACACCAGGGTAATTCAGCACACCAGGGTAGTCAAGCACACCAGGGTAATTCAGCACACCAGGGTAGTCAAGCACACCAGGGTAATTCAGCACACCAGGGTAGTCAAGCACACCAGGGTAATTCAGCACACCAGGGTAGTCCAGCAGGGTAGTCCAGCACACCAGGGTAGTCCAGCACATCAGGGTAGTCCAGCACATCAGGGTCATCCAGCACACCAGGGTAGGGTAGTCCAGCAGGGTAGTCCAGCACATCAGGGTCATCCAGCACACCAGGGTAGTCCAGCACACCAGGGTAGTACACCAGGGTAGTCCAGCACACCAGGGTAGTCCAGCACACCAGGATAGTCCAGCACACCAGGGTAGTCCAGCACACCAGGGTAGTACGCCAGGGTAGTCCAGCACACCAGGGCAGTCCAGCACACCAGGATAGTCCAGCACACCAGGATAGTCCAGCACACCAGGGTAGTCCAGCACACCAGGGTAGTACACCAGGGTAGTCCAGCACACCAGGGTAGTCCAGCACACCAGGATAGTCCAGCACACCAGGGTAGTCCAGCACATCAGGGTAGTCCAGCACACCAGGGTAGTCCAGCACATCAGGGTCATCCAGCACACCAGGGTAGTCCAGCACACCAGGGTAGTCCAGCACATCAGGGTAGTCCAGCACACCAGGGTAGTCCAGCACATCAGGGTCATCCAGCACACCAGGGTAGTCCAGCACACCAGGGTAGTCCAGCACATCAGGGTAGTACACCAGGGTAGTCCAGCACACCAGGATAGTCCAGCACACCAGGGTAGTCCAGCACACCAGGATAGTCCAGCACATCAGGGTAGTCCAGCACACCAGGGTAGTCCAGCACACCAGGATAGTCCAGCACATCAGGGTAGTCCAGCACACCAGGATAGTCCAGCACATCAGGGTAGTCCAGCACACCAGGGTAGTCCAGCACATCAGGGTCATCCAGCACACCAGGGTAGTCCAGCACATCAGGGTAGTCCAGCACACCAGGATAGTCCAGCACATCAGGGTAGTCCAGCACACCAGGATAGTCCAGCACATCAGGGTAGTCCAGCACACCAGGGTAGTCCAGCACACCAGGCATACACACAACTATACACACAAGGAGACACACAGACACACACACAAGGAGACGATTTGGCGAGTAGCCAAATTCTATATAAAACAAAGTTGCTGTATTAAATGTCTCTCTAAATGTCAGGTTTCTATCATTAAATGAAATTGGATGAGATTATAATAATAGTTGTTGATCATTATTGATAACAATAACGATAATTATTATTATTGTCATCATTAGTTTTTTTATTATTGTTAGAGCCTAGCTGATGTAGATCTGCATCAGCATCATGAAGTCAACAGGATCAATATGTTTTTCTTTTTTTATCTTCAGCTGCAAAACAATATCATAAAAACACAGATGTTCTGCACCATTTCACACACACACACACACACACACACACACACACACACACACACACACACACACACACGCACACACGCCTATTGATAAAAGAAAATCACTTTAATTGTTTTGTGTAATTTGTTTGGATTTTTACAGAAGCAGCTGATGACTCAACTTCATTGCTTGATGTGGAAACAAACATTTCTTCAGTTTGATGACAAACAATAAACAACAAACACAATAAATTACTATATTTACACAAAACATATGACACTATTTTCACAAAAATAAATGACACTATTTACACAAAAAGAAATTATACTATTGACACGTGTAAAACAAATGTGAAAAGTCAGAACCATAAATTCCTTCATAGTAAATGGTCCATCGGTCCACATTGATCCTCTTAGAGAGCGGTCGCCAGTCATTTCCTATAACACCAAGACAAATTCCTTGCAAGTGAAAACTTACTTTGGCAATAAACCTGATTCTGATTCTGATTCTGATTCTGATAACAACCAGTCAGACATGACAGGTCTGAGATCTGATTATCACATCCTTACATACTAACATAAAGGAGTCTCCACTGATCCAGAAGCAGTCCCAGATGAAAGCTAGCTCTAATTAAAGCAGTCACATACTAAAAAGCTGCTCAGGAGAAGAACAATGCGCATTTAGATGGATGAGCAGACAGACGATCAGTCAGGAAGACAGACAGACCGAGACAGCGAGACAGGTGGATGAACCTTACGGGTCTCACTTTGCATAAAAGCTGCGGGAACACAAGGGAAGTGTTAAAAGTTAAAAGAGAAAACCTAATTAATGTTATCTGAGCGTCCCTGTGGAGGAGAGTTGAAATTAAATTAAACTAAATTGCTGTCTGTCTGCGGAGCAGCGACAAAGTCCCCAATTACAGCTTCCAGCTTTGTAACCTGACAACACGTCACACAGCGATACGCCCGCAGGTGTGTGTGTGTGTGTGTCTGTGTATCTGTGTGTGTGTCTGTGTGTGTGTGTGTAAATCTGTGTGTGTATCTGTGTGTGTGTGTCGGTTTGTGTGTCTGTGTCTGTGTGTGTTTGTATCTCTGTGTGTGTATGTGTCGGTTTGTGTGTGTGTCTGTGTGTGTGTGTGTGTGTGTAAATCTGTGTGTGTATCTGTGTGTATGTGTCGGTTTGTGTGTGTCTGGGTGTGTGTTTCTCTGTGTTTGTGTAAATCTGTGTGTGTCGGTTTGTGTGTGTGTCTGTGTGTTTCTCTGTGTGTGTCTGTGTGTGTGTAAATCTGTGTTTGTATCTCTGTGTGTGTGTGTCGGTTTGTGTGTGTGTCTGTGTGTTTCTCTGTGTGTGTCTGTGTGTGTGTAAATCTGTGTTTGTATCTCTGTGTGTGTATGTGTCGGTTTGTGTGTGTCTGGGTGTGTGTTTCTCTGTGTTTGTGTAAATCTGTGTGTGCCGGTTTGTGTGTGCGTGTGTGTGTGAACGTTATAAAACAGAAAGCCGAACCACACAAGAAAATAATGACTCGGCTTTGTTGAGAAAAAGCCTGAAATGTATTTTCTGTGTGGAGAAATTGTTATTGCTCACACATAATTATGGTGAGAGAGTGAGTGTGTTTGTATGTATGTGTGTGTGTGTGTGTGGTAACTATTGTGAGGGTGTCTTGTCTATCGTTGATTTATGACAAGCAAATCAATTCTCATTCTCCACCGCCCCGACTAACATTTAACATGTTTCATCAACGTGTCGGTGAAAGCAGTCGTGATCCTTTAGACGCTACAGGTGTGAATCATTTCATAGTAATTATGGTCCACAGCTCATTTCTACTAAAACTACACAGTTAGGTTGAGACTACATAGTTAGGTTGAGACCACTAACTAAACTCCATAGTTAGGTTGAGACCACTATCTAAACTCCATCGTTAGGTTGCGACCACTAAACGACATAGTTAGGTTGAGACCACTAAACTACATAGTTAGGTTAACACCACTAAACTACATAGTTAGGTTGAGACCACTTCACTACATAATAAGGTTGAGACCACTAACTAAACTCCATAGTTAGGTGGATACCACTAAGGTACATAGTTAGGTTGAGACCACTAAACTCCATACTTTGATTGAGACCACTAACTAAACTCCATAGTTAGGTGGATACCACTAAGGTACATAGTTAGGTTGAGACCACTAAACTCCATACTTAGGTTGAGACCACTAACTAAACTCCATAGTTAGGTTGAGACCACTTACTAAACTACATAGTTAGGTTGAGAACACTAAACTACATAGTTAGGTGGATACCACTAAACTCCATAGTGAGATTAAGACCACTAACTAAACTATATAGTTAGGTTGAGACCACTAAACTAAATAGTTAGGTTGAGACCACTAACTAAACTCTATCGTTAGGTTGAGACCACTAACTAAACTCTATAGTTAGGTTGAGACCACTAACTAAACTCTATCGTTAGGTTGAGACCACTAAACTACATAGTTAGGTTGAGACCACTAACTTAACTCCATAGTTAGGTTGATACCACAAAACTACATAGTTAGGTTGAGACTTAAGTACATAGTTAAGTTGAAACTAAATTACATAGTTAGGTTGAGACTAAACTACATAGTCTGGTTGAGACCACTAAACTCCATTGTTAGGTTGAGATGACTCGACTACATTGTTAGGTTGAGACCACAAAACTACAGTTAGGTTGAGACTAAACTACATAGTTAGGTTGAGACTAAACTACATAGTTAGGTTGAGATGACTCAACTACATAGTTAGGTTGAGATCACAAAACTACATAGTTAGGTTGAGATCACAAAACAACATTGTTAGGTTGAGATCACAAAACTACATAGTTAGGTTGAGACTAAACTACATAGTTAGGTTGAGAATAAACTACTTAGCTAGGTTGAGACTAAACTACAGAGTTAGGTTGAGACTTAACTACATAGTTAGGTTTGTTAGTTTGAGAAACAGAAACATGACGATGGTGAGAAAAAGAACGATGGTGAAAAACAGGACGATGGTGAGAAACAGAACGATGGTGAGAAACAGAATGATGGTGAGAAACAGGACGATGGTGAGAAACAGAAACAGGATGACATGAGAAACAGGACGATGGTGAGAAAAAGAACAATGGTGAGAAACAGAATTATGGTGAGAAACACAACGATGTTGAGAAACAGGATGATGGTGAGAAACGGAACGATGGTGAGAAACAGAAACAGGACGACGGTGAGAAACAGAACGATGGTAAGAAACAGAAACAGGATGATGGTGAGAAAAAGGACAATGGTGAGAAACAGAAACAGGATGATGGTGAGAAACAGAAACAGGACAATGGTGAGAAACAGAAACAGGACAATGGTGAGAAACAGAAACAGGATGCTGGTGAGAAACAGGACGATGGTAAGAAACAGAAACAGGATGATGGTGAGAAAAAGGACAATGGTGAGAAACAGAAACAGAACGATGGTGAGAAACAGGATGATGGTGAGAAACAGAAACAGGACAATGGTGAGAAACAGAAACAGGATGATGGTGAGAAACAGGACGATAGTGAGAAACAGGACGATGGTGAGAAACAGGACGATGGTGAAAAACAGACGATGGTGAGAAACAGGACGATGGTGAGAAACAGACGATGGTGAGAAACAGGACGATGGTGAGAAACAGACGATGGTGAGAAACAGGACAATGGTGAGAAACAGAAACAGGATGATGGTGAGAAACAGGACGATGGTGAAAAACAGAACGATGGTGAGAAACAGAAACAGAATGATGGTGAGAAACAGACGATAGTGAGAAACAGGACGATGGTGAGAAACAGGACGATGGTGAAAAACAGACGATGGTGAGAAACAGGATGATGGTGAGAAACAGACGATGGTGAGAAACAGGACGATGGTGAGAAACAGACGATGGTGAGAAACAGAAACAGGATGATGGTTAGAAACAGAAACGGGACGATGGTGAGAAACGGAACGATAGTGAGAAATAGGACGATGGTGAGAAACAGAAACAGGATGATGGTTAGAAACAGAAACGGGACGATGGTGAGAAGCAGGAACAGGACGATGGTGACTTGTTAACACAGAGATTTATCTCATTCCACAGTAGTTTCATCATCCAATCACTCCATCAGACTTCACCTCATTAATCAGCGTTAATTAGAAGGTCCGCTCTAGTGGCTGTGATTGAATTAGTGTCCAGAGAAGCAGGTGAAGAGGTCGGAGCTGCAGAGAAAAACACCAAGGTGAAGCCAGAACGGCAGACGGAGGAGGTTTAATCTTGCAGCCGCCGGACAGTTTGCTGCTCATTGTGTTGTGAGGTATTTTGCATTGCATTTTTGCATCAGTACACAAAAGGCAGCTGATTTTCCACATATGAAATATTCCTGTCTGTTTGGTCTGAATGCTGCAGATGCTGCACATATGCTGATCATATGACATCATATTTCTGTTAAAGAAAGAAAATGAAAAAAGTGAAAGAAAATGTAGCGTCAAATGTGTCAAATTACTAATTGATTTATTATTAACTTTATTAGCACCTTTAAAACAACGTTTACGAAGTGCTTTGACAGACAAAGTGAGATACAAGTTGCTATAACACAGAATCAAAACTTACATTAAAGTAAACACTGAGAAAACATATATAAATGAAAAAATAATTGGAGAGAGGAGTCGCCCCCTGGTGGCCAGCAGAGAGTAGGGTGGTTTTCTCATAGACTTCTATACAATCAGATGAGTTGCCCCCCGATGGCCAGCAGAGAGAATGCAGCTATAAGGACCTTCAGCTACAATGTTGAGGACTGGAGGTTGACTTCTGGTATGAATACCACTATGAACTGGTTTCTGGTCTGTCTCTTGCTTCAGTCTAAGGGGTCCAGTACATCTACTCTAGTAGGCTACTGTTGTATAGACCAGTACATCTACTCCTGTTGTATAGACCAGTACATCTACTCTAGTACTGTTGTATAGACCAGTACATCTACTCCTGTTGTATAGACCAGTACAAGAGTATTAGGAAGCCTATTGGTCGGCCGCTCGGATGCTGTCACGCGCTGCATCTGGTCGGGTCATCAGAGAGTTAACGGTACTCCGGGCTGACACGCGCCTTCAGAGTGTTTCTAGGTGTGTGTGTGCGTGTGTGTGTATGTGTGTGTGTTGGAGGGGTGGTTTCTAGGTTTTCCTCCTCAGTCGGACCCACCGAGTTTACTGACGGAGACGCGAGCGGCGCACGAGGACACTGGAGTGGCGCGTCAGGCTGCGTGTGTGCGGATCCATCACCTGGACCAGCTGACAGGATGTTATGATATCTTTATATATTATCATAATACTCATCATCATAATTGTTGTTGTTGTTGTGAACGTGAAGCGGGAGGAGAGGAAAGTTTCCCTACCCGCTCATGGACCAACTCCTCCGGATCAACCACCGCCGATGTTTCCTCCCCGGAACACTCGGTCCGTAACGGACTCCGTGAACACTTCTCCCTCGCTGTTGGTTTGAGTCTTGGCCGGTCCGGACTGCCCATTCGGACCATCTCCAGGGGTATCTGCTCACTCCACCATGCTTCCAGCGTAGAGAGAGAGAGAGAGAGAGAGAGAGAGAGAGAGAGAGAGAGAGAGAGAGAGAGAGAGAGAGAGACCGGGAGGGACCGGACCGGAGTCCGAGCCTATTCCGTCTTCGTGACTTGTGGGATTCTTGCTGGACCCGAGATGATCCTCATCAGTCTCATCAGTCTGGTGTTTGTGTTGGGTGAGTAAACCTGATCCACACGTGCACGCGCGCACACACACGCACACACGCGTACTCACAGGTGAGGGCAAGGGGTCCACTGTGCATCTGGATCTCAATTACATCCGACGGTCTCACGTCCTTGAACGTGTCCCCCTTCTGCCGTTCTGGTTCAGATACACGAATCCGGTTCAGACCACAAACAGATGATTTCATTATTTCTCTCGTTCAGCGATCGGATTACTTTCAATCCGTCTGTGTGTGTGTGTGTGTGTGTGTGTGTGTGTGTGTGTGTGTGTGTGTGTGTGTGTCTGTGGATGTGTGGGTGTGCAAGTGTATCTGTGTGTGTGTGTATCAGTGTATCTGTGTGTGTGTATCTGTGTACGTGTGTATCTGTGTGTGTGTATGTGTGTGTGTGTGTGTGTGTAGCTGTGTGTGTATGTGTGTGTATATATGTGTGTGTGTGTGTGTGTGTGTATCTGTGTGTGTGTATCTCTGGATGTGTGTGTGTGTTTGTGCGTGTATCTGTGTGTGTGTATCTGTGGATGTGGATGTGTGTGTGTGTATCTGTGGATGTGTGTGTGTTTGCATCTGTGTATGTGTATCTGTGTGTGTGTGTGTATCTGTGTATGTGTGTGTAGCTGTGTGTGTATATGGGTGTGTGTATATATGTGTGTGTATCTGTGTGTGTGTGTGTGTGCTGCATCGATTTGATTCCTTTAATAAACTGATAATGAATCTAATCATGTTTAATAATAAAGAAGTAAATAGTCTCTATTTAGTAACCATGTTATTGAGTTTCCTAAATGTGGAGATTTTTTGGTCATTTGTTGGCAGCAGAAACGAGCTGCGTTATATCATCTGCTGATTACGTTAGGAAATAGTGTGACAAGTCACCAAAACTATCGTCCAATGTTCCGATATTATCGTCTGTTGACGCTCCCAACATGACAACAATTCTCACGTTTAATAAACTAAGAAATACACGTTAACATACATTTATGGTTTGTTCTTTAGTCCTTTACACTCTTTAAAGTAACTTAGCGGAGCTAGCCCTTCAAAGTAAAAGCCTCCTAAATCCGCAGAGGTTTATAGTCATAACAATCACACTGCATGGTGGATTACGTTTTGAGGGAATCGTCTTTTGTTTTGGATTATATTTCCTCTGGATTTATCACAAAGAGTCAGAGGCGAGTCTGTGGAAGTCCATGTAAGGAGGAGGTCTGGATGGAGGTCTGCATTAGGGCTGTTGGAATGACACACAGATAACACACACAGAGATAACACACACACAGAGATAACACACACAGATAACACACAGAGATAATACACACACAGAGATAACACACACAGATAACACACAGAGATAACACACACAGAGATAAAATACACAGAGATAACACACACAGAGATAACACAAACAGAGATAACACACACAGAGATAACATACACAGAGATAACACACACAGATAACACACACAGAGATAACACACAGAGATAACACACACAGAGATAACACATACAGAGATAATACACAGAGATAACACACACAGAGATAACACAGAGATAATACACAGAGATAACACACAGAGATAACACACATAGAGATAACACACACAGAGATAACACACACAGAGATAACACACACAGAGATAACACACACAGAGATAACACACACACAGATAACACACACACAGAGATAACACACACAGAGATAACACACAGAGATAACACACACAGAGATAACATACACAGAGATAACATACACAGAGATAACACACAGAGATAACACACACAGAGATAACACACACAGAGATAACACACACAGAGATAACACACAGAGATAACACACACAGAGATAACACACAGAGATAACACACACAGAGATAACACACACATGGAAATAACACACAGAGATAACACACACAGATAACACACACGGAGATAACACATAGAGAGAACACACACGGAGATAACACACACAGAGATAACACACACAGAGATAACACACAGAGAGATAACACACACATGGAAATAACACACAGAGATAACACACACAGATAACACACAGAGATAACATACACAGAGAAAACACACAGAGAGAACACACACGGAGATAACACACAGAGATAACACACACGGAGATAACACACACATGGAAATAACACACAGAGATAACACACAGAGATAACACACACATGGAAATAACACACAGAGATAACACACACAGAGATAACCCCTGTCACCCCCCCTGTCTCCCCTTCCATCTCCCCCTGTCTCCCCTCCTGTCTCTCCTCCTGTTTCTCCTCTGTCTCCTTCCTGTCTCCCCTCATGTCTCCCCTCTGTCTCCCCTCTATCCCCCCCGTCTCCCCTCCGGTCTCCCCTCCTGTCTCCATTCCTGTCTCCCCTCCCATCTCCCCCTGTTTCCCCCCTGTCTCCCGACTGTCTCTCCTCCTGTTTCCCCTCCGTCTCCCCTCCTGTCTCCCCTCTATCCCCCCATGTCACCCCTACTGTCTCTCCTCCTGTTTCCCCTCCGTCTCCCCTCCTGTCTCCCCTCTATCCCCCCATGTCACCCCTACTGTCTCTCCTCCTGTTTCCCCTCTGTCTCTCCTCCTGTTTCCCCTGTGTCTCTCCTCCTGTTTCCCCTCCGTCTCCCCTCCTGTCTCCCCTCTATCCCCCCATGTCACCCCTACTGTCTCTCCTCCTGTTTCCCCTCTGTCTCCCTTTCTGTCTCCCCTTCCATCTCCCCCTGTCTCCCCTCCCATCTCCCCTCTGTCTCCCCTCCTGTCTCCCCCCCTGTCTCCCCTCTGTCTACCCCCAACAGAGGTCTGTGTGAGCGATCCGGATCTGGACTCCCCCGGCTGGAGGGATCCCCCGGACTGTGTCAGAGCCTCTGAACTGTGCAACCAGAACAGCCAGTGCAGCTCCCGGTACCGGATCATGCGCCAGTGCCTGTCGGGTGGGGACAAGGAGCGCAGCGCCATGCTGGCCTCCAGGGAGTGCCAGGGGGCACTAGAGGTGCTGCAGGACTCACCGCTGTACGCCTGCCGCTGCAGGAGAGGCATGAAGAAGGAGCTGCAGTGTCTGCAGAACTACTGGAGCATCCACATGGGTCTGAGCGAGGGTAAGAGCAGCTCGTTACGCCTCCGGCTGCCTGCTGATTTCCCAGCAGGGTTTAGAGCTCAGAGCCTCCACATATGCAGAGGTCAAAGGTCAAAGACGGCTGTGCATGGATTGTTGTGTGGTCGTCTGTTTGAATGAAGGGGGGGGGGGGGGGGGGGGGGGGCAGCAGGTTGTGACAGTGACGATGAACGTCAGCATATCAAGTCTCTTTACACTTTAGAGGAACTGGCTCACATCAGGATCTGGTCTATCTCCTTCACACGCAGACGGCTCATCCTGAGCCAGACCCTGATACAGGGAGTCTGAGGAGGACTCTGAGTCTGTGGAGGACTCTGTTACAGGGAGTCTGTGGAGGACTCTGTTACAGGGAGTCTGTGGAGGACTCTAGTGGATCTCTTTCTGTGGGTATGGAACAAACATTCTCTCACTGCAGAGCTGCTGTATTTAGAGTCACCTGGCTAAAGTCTGTGGTTGGTTCAGGTCCCACTGCTGGTCATGCACTGTGTTCTGTGTGTGTCAGCACCGCTGAGGATGACACACGCACACACACACACACACACTTGGCTGGTTGGCTGGCCTAGTTTGGGTCTCAGCAGTGGCAGAGCTCATTAAGAGCCTCTCTCTTTGTTCTCTATTCCACTAAGGATGTCTCTGTAGTGCCAGCAATGCTAGCAAAGCCCCTGCATTACACACACACACAGGACATACTTTTAATCCAGACGAAGTGAACAAAAACACAAACACATTGTCTCAGACGTCTGTAACACAACGGAGCAGCTATCAGCTGTTCAAGGACACACAGAGTGGTGTGTTTATGTGCTTCTGTGCCATGGTGCGTTTGAGTGTCTTTGTGCCGTGGTGCCTTTGTGTTTCTCTCTGCCGTGGTGCATTTGAGTGTCTCTCTGCCATGGTGCTTTCGAGTGTTTCTGTGCCATGGTGCGTTTATGTGTATCTGTGCCGTGGTGCGGCCGAGAACCAGACAGCTGCAGGATTGATGGGTTCAGGGACACAATGAGAAGTCAGTGTTTAAGTAATTGCTGAGACCCAATTGCCAAACACTTTATCTAATAGATCAGGGCAATTAGTGTTGATGGAAGCTACTTAGCATGCATGCTAACATCAGGTTCTAAGAATTCTGTCCAGTGAGTGGTCCAATCACAGAGTTCAGATGCTAACTGTACATTTAACATCATGCAGTCAAATAAACGGCTAATTTACTAGTGTGACTAATGAGCAGTGTGTTTAGCGTGCAGGCTAATGAGCAGTGTGTTTAGTGTGCAGGCTAATGAGCAGTGTGTTTAGCGTGCAGGCTAATGAGCAGTGTGTTTAGCGTGCAGGCTAATGAGCAGTGTGTTTAGCATGCAGGCTAATGAGCAATGTGTTTAGCATGCAGGCTAATGAGCAGCGTGTTTAGCATGCAGGCTAATGAGTGTTGCTCCACAAAGAGACGCCGCTGTCTGATGGATGAACACACACACACACACACACACACACACACACACACACACACACACACACACACACACACACACACACACACCAACACAATGAGATATATGAATATTTCATTCTCTCAGACTGGAACATGTCTGCTCTCTAAGTCTCCAGAATCAGAATATTTCATAAACTCACTTATTCCTCTTTAGTTCAAGAGGATCAATTCAGATCATCTCAAACATCCAGACTTCAGCTGGCCTAGAAGACGTGGGTGTAGTCATCATGATGTCACCCATTGATTCGTGGACTATGGTTTTGAAGCCTGATGTCCGCCATCTTGAATGTTCCAACCAGCGAAGGAAGTGACCATATTTGGACAGTGGAGGATCGACGGGTGGATCTTACGAACAAGAGTAAATACAACATGATAGACCCACATAGACCTGACCCATCAGGTCAACAGTAGACGCCAGAACTCATTGCATCCACATCTCAACTTTCCAGTCAGACTCACTATGTGATTGAAGAGTGTTCATGGATGCAGTATGCAGACCTATTCACAGCCACCATCCTAGACCAGATCCGTTCTAGACCAGGAGGAAACTACAAGAGTCTCTTTGCAGACATCATGTCCACTTTATGATGAAGACTCCCGTGTAGCCATAGAAACGTTTTCATCCACATATCTGGAGCTCAGAGGTCAACAGACCTCTTTCAAGACCACCATGTCAGTTTTCACTCAACAAAATGTGATGTCACGCTTATTCTTAGCATACAATGTGATGTCATCCATGAAGAGGAGGTGGCTGATGGGTACTCCATTTAGGAACCAGTATCTGTAGCCCCTCTTTGTGATGATCTGGCTGGGGGGTTCAGGTCTCTGCATGATTCCCGTGCCCTAAGGTGGAATCAAACTCCAGTATCCTACTAAAAGTCAGGGGTGTGTGGTTGATTTTGTATGTGTGTGTGTGTCTGTATGTGTGTGTGTATGCGTATTTGTATGTATGTATGTGTGTGTATGTTTGTGTGTGTGTGTATGTATGTATGTGTGTGCATGTATGTGTGTATGTATCAATGTGTATGTGTGTATGTATGTATGTGTGTGTATGTATGTGTGTGTGTATGTATCAATGTGTATGTGTGTATGTATGTGTGTGTGTGTGTATGTGTGTGTATGTATGTATATGTTTGTGTGTGTATGTGTGTGTGTATGTTTGTGTGTGTGCGTGTATGTATGTGTGTATGTATGTGTGTGTGTGTGTGTGTGTATGTTTGTGTGTGTATGTATGTTTGTGTGTGTACGTGTGTATGTGTTTGTGTGTACGTATGTGTTTGTGTGTGTACGTGTGTATGTGTTTGTGTGTACGTATGTGTGTGTATGTGTGTATGTGTGTATGTGTGTGTGTGTGTGTGTGCTCTAACTAAACATTTTCTGTTTTTCAGGAGAAGAGTTTTACGAGACATCTCCATATGAGCCGATCCATTTCTCTGAGGAGTTCAGACATGCCTCCATCATCTCAGGTACGCTGCAGTGTGTGTGTGTGTGCTGGTGTGTGTGTGTGTGTGTGTGTGTGTGTTATAGACACACTAACACACACTTATCAAGGTTGCAGCAGCAGTGAGTGAGAGTCTCAGGGGTTTGTTGGGGGATTACCAAGAAGAATACAAATCTCACCGGCTCCCCCGCTGATTAAAATGAACTGAACTACTCGACTGGCCGCTTCATCTGTGTGTGTGTGTGTGTGTGTGTGTGTGAGTGAGGGAGTGAGGGAGTGAGGGAGTGAGAGAGAGAGAGAGAGAGAGAGAGAGAGACCAACTGTAGCATTTCTTTCATTAAAACCTGTTTTCCTTCCAAGATTATTATTTGTCACAACACATTTGTCATCAGTAAAAAGCAGGGAGACTAGAATCCGTGTCCTAGTCCTGCTGGGGGGGCAGCACTGTGGTTCAGGTCTAGTTCCCAGATTGGACCCTTCTGTCCAACATGTTGTCCCTGTGTCACAGTGGGGTTTCTCCAGCTTCCTCCCACAGTCCAGAGACCAGCAGAGGTTAGTCCCTGAGTTTAGTGGCTATTTAAGGAGCTGGGTTCTGTGAACACATGCAAAGACTCTGACTTCCTACGAGTCTCTTCGACAGAAACAGACACAAAGGAAGAAGGACGTGAACATGAAGGTGAAGACGGTGATGTTTCATCTCACTCGTTCAACCTCACGCATGCGCTTTTATCAGCATCGCTCTGATTGGTCACAGCACATTAGAGCTGCTCTCCGTGTGTGACTCCGCCCGCCTCACACACATTTCTGAGGAGTGTTTAAATGTCAGAAGCCCCAAGCAGTACATCGTCATTTACACTGTGTGTGTGTGCGTGGTCAAACAGCTGTGAAATAGACTCGCAGCTCTGTAAATTGGCTTCTGCTCTCTCAGATTAACGCAACTACAAGTACAAACATGGTCGGAGCAGCAGAGCTGCATCCAATGCGACTTCAAAAGCATTTCCTGTCCGTATCTTCCTGTCACACACGCCAGCAGACACACACACACAAGCCAGCAGACAGCGCTGTAGGTGCTGCGTTACATCTCAATTATTTACAACATCCCACCGCCACCAAACAGCACATCAGCCATCACATGTGTGTCTCTCCACCTGTTTGTCTGATCTCAAGACTCATGGTCCTCTGGAAGCAGATAAACAGAAAGAAGAGATAAGAGGATAACACACTAGTGTGTTAAAGAGCAGTGGCAGAAGAAAGAGAACCAGAACATTAAAGTATGTTTCAGACAAGACGGGAACACATTGATTAGAGGGACGGGCGAGGCGAGATGGGCGGTTTGTGTGTGTGTTTGTTTTTATCACAAAGGCACAAATGGAGGTCCAACATAACCTAACATCAGGGACTTTAATTTACATAGAATACAAAATGTTTTTTAGCAAACAATAATGACAATCATACAGAGTTGTTCTGGTTCACCACTATCCCCACCGTTCTGGTTCACTATCACCACTATCCCCACTGCTCTGGTTCACTATCCCCAATATGCCCACCATTCTGGTTTACTATCACCACCACCAACATTCTGGTTCACTATCACCACTATCCCCACTGTTCTGGTTCACCATCACCACCACCACCGTTCTGGTTCACCATCACCACTATCCCCACTGTTCTGGTTCACTATCACCACTATCCCCACTGTTCTGGTTCACTATCACCACCACCACTGTTCTGGTTCACCATCACCACTATCCCCACTGTTCTGGTTCACTATCACCACCACCACTGTTCTGGTTCACCATCACCACTATCCCCACTGTTCTGGTTCACTATCACCACTATCCCCACTGTTCTGGTTCACCATCACCACCACCACTGTTCTGGTTCACCATCACCACTATCCCCACTGTTCTGGTTCACTATCACCACTATCCCCACCTTTCTGGTTCACTATCACCACTAATCCCACTGTTCTGGTTCACCACCACCACCACCACCACCGTTCTGGTTCACCATCACCACTATCCCCACCGTTCTGGTTCACTATCACCACTATCCCCACCGTCCTGGTTCACTATCACCACTATCCCCACTGTTCTGGTTCACTGCCACCACCACCGTTTTGGTTCACTCTCACCACTATCCCCACCATTCTGGTTCACTATCACCACCAAAGACAGTGAGAACCATTAGGAAAAAGACATGATGGTCGTAATAAAAAAAGGTGAATGCCGGTTTCACTTTTGTCTCCATATTTTCTGCAGTTTTTCATTCTCAGCTCACATTTGAGACAAAATAAAAATGCATGGAAATGTGGAAAGTAAGATTTTCTGAAAAAGCTATTTGATTTGGATTTTAATGGGAAAGATTAGGATTAGCCCTGGGATTAGGATTAGGATAAACCTGTTGCTACATGCTTCAGTTTGAATGCCGTTATAATGTCTTTCTTACTGGAGGAGAGAATCCCATAAATGTGGTTTAAGACAAAATCAACAAGTTGAAAGTCGTAAATTATGTCATCTGTCTTTACGACATCATTTACCACTTTGACTTTATCCAGCATGTGTTAGTTTTCTTAAATTTTCATCACCACCACTCAACCTTTTCACTTCCGTTAATTTAAGTAAAAGTAACTCAAATCTGTAAGAACGTGGACTCACATTTAGTGGTTTCATCCCTCATGAGAACATTTAGCTACAACAACAACGTTTAGCCATAACAACAACAACGTTTAGCCACAACAACTACAATGTTTAGCCACAACAACAACGTTTAGCCACAACAACAACAACGTTAAGCCACAACAACGTTTAACCACAACAACAACGACAACAACATTAAGCCACAACAACGACAACGTTTAGCCACAACAACAATGTTAAGCCACAACAACGTTTAACCACAACAACAACTACAACAACATTAAGCCACAACAACGACGTTTAGTCACAACAACAACGTTTAGCCACAACAACAACTTTTAACCACAACAACAACATTAAGCCACAACAACGACAATGTTTTGCCACAACAACAACAATGTTTAGCCACAACAACGTTTAGCCACAACAACAACGTTTAGCCACAATTACAACAACGTTTAGCCACAACAACGTTTAGCCACAACAACAAGTTTAGCCACAATAACAACAACGTTTAGCCACAACAACGTTAAACCGCGCACAGAGCTCCACAAGATCTTTTGAAAATGCTGATGCCATTTTCCAAGAGAACTGATTGGTCAGTAGGCGGTGTTTTTCTCCACGTTTATCTCTTATCAGGAACATAACCTGCTCCGGAGCAGGTTAGCTCTGCAGCGTAAGTTACCATGGCGATAACCCTGTAAGAAGTGAACCAGCGTCATAGGACGGAAAACCCAGAGATAACCCTGAAGTTACCTCGCTAAGCCCAAATCCTGCTTCCTAGTCCAGACCTCTGGTCCAGGTTCTGTGTGACCAACTGGTTTGTCTCCTTCAGGACTTCCTCTAACCAGAGAGAGCGTCATCCTCTTTTTCACATTTTCCTTCATCCTTTTTTCTGTTTATCTTTAACAACCCCCCCACCTCCTCTCCACTCCTCATCCCCATCCCCACCCCCCAACGCCCACTTCCTCCCTCCAGTTGTGCTGTTGACTTTGTTAGGTCACGTCTAATCGCGTGTTAAATGTGTGTGATGTAGACGGGACAGTGTAGAAACCGTGTTTTCAATAACACGTGTGTGTGTGTGTGTGTGTGCCCCAGGGTACTACTTTGTGTGTTGATCCTGTTGAATGTGTGTGTGAGGAAGATAAAAGTACGACCGAAGGCAACTGATAATTGGCCCGTTCTCCTGCCCAGGATCTCTCTCTCTCTCGCTATATATATATACAAATAATATATATAAAAAAATAAATAAATATATATATATATATATACACACACACACACACAGTATATATATATATATTTTTTTTTTATATACACATCGTTTGAGGACCAAAACAACAGCAATAAGCCTTTCAGGCTGCAGGAAATATAATAAATAGAACTAATTGAGTCGACTGGTTGATTTGTCACAAAGCTGCTGTTGAAGGAAAATGTGAAGACGAGTGTTTGTGAGTGAACACATGAGGGTTCATACTTCCTCTGCAGATATGATTTATTTGTGCCCGTCCCGTCTGTCAAACGCTTTCTGCACTGTTGGACAAAGTGGGAAGTTTGGAAAGCAAACTTTGTGATTGTGTGTCTGCGGCAGGAAACCCGGAGACGTCAGCAGCTCATCAGCAGCTCAACAATGTTTCATCAACAGACAGAAACAAAAGTCCACAAAATATATAATAAAAAACATTAATAAAATATGAAATATCATCAGCACCTCAACAATATGTTTCATCAACAGACAGAAATAAATAAATGTTAAAAGTCCACAAAGTAAGAAAAAAAAAACAAGCATGTTTGGAGCTTCCTGTTTCAAAGACGGCTCCGGGTGAAGCTTTGCTGTGTTTCTATCTACTTCGTGTTCCACGGCATTAATATGACATCATGAGTTCAAACGTGAGAAACAGGGTTTTCCTGCTAACGAATGTCATCTTGCCATGGTTCTACTTCTCTCTTCCATCAGACTGTGTAGTTGGATGTGTTGGATTAAATGGTGTCTACACGTGTGTGTTCACACATCTGTGTTCCCAATTGTGTGTGTGTTCACACTTGACATCAGTGATGTGACATCGGTGATGTCATCTCACAGAACGTTGATGCTCACTGGTGCTTTTGGTTAAACATGAAAATGTGACATTGAAATGTTAATTTTTGCTTTAATTCACTTTGTCCATCCGAGTTTGTGCCAGCATGTGTAGTTTGTCATCAAAATTCATGTCTCATGTATGTAATCCACATTTAGATAAACATTTAGATAAATATCACCAGAGTGGAATCAGAATCTGCAGATTCAACTTTCCAAAAACCAAGACCACAAAAAACACAATTAATAAGAGAGGAGAAAGGAAGTGCTGAAAGTACTGAAAACAAAAGCAATAATAATGAATGTATATTCATAAACATCAAACAATGTGTGAAAACATGTAGTAAAGTACTGAAGCAACGTGAGGGATAAACTCTGCTACATCGTCCACTTCATGTATTAACGAATCATCTTTAACCTCAGCTGTTCAAATTTTTGTCCAGATTCGTCTTTGTCCAAGACGAGCCCCTGCTCCGAGGCAGGGAAACCCTGTAACCCCTGTCTGGACGCAGCGAAGGCCTGTAACCTGAACGAGACGTGTAAACGCCTACGATCTGCCTACAACTCCATCTGCAGCAAAGCCACACCCCCTCAGCCCTTGCTGGCCAATCAGGAGCCGTGCAGCCGGAAACGATGTCAGAAGGTCGGTGCAGAATAATCTGTTATTTATTTATTTTTGGTTTAATGTTAAATGTAAACTGAACATAAATGTGTTTGAGGAAATGTTAACGCTGGTGATAACGCTGGCAAAAGAACAGAAAGATCAATATGTAGATTTATTTCCAACAAGTTTTCTGTTGTAAAGATATTTGTATTTATTTTGATAGCGTTTGATTCGAAGATTCCTAAAAACCAAACCAACTCAACGTCTCGCTGCGACACAAAACCGCCCAAAATCATCTCAAGCTAATCTTTTCAGTTTCAGCCTGAGCATTTTAATAACTGCATAAATGCATTATGCAAACCTGTTGTCAGAAAATGTCAAAGTAAAACACAAATGCCTTTTCAGAGAAACTATCTTTACAGCAATAAAACAACACAAGCGGAAATAAATGAAAAACCAAAAGCGCCAAACAGAGTTTTTATGAAATAGAAGCCGAGTTACATGAATGTCAATAACTATGTGACCAACATAAATGAATATACAAGAATATATCTTCAAGATGAGGATGTTTTGGTGAACAACACGACCATCATGCAAACTACGTAGTTAGGTTGAGACAACTCAACGTCTTAGTTTGGTTGAGACAACTCAACGTCTTAGTTTGGTTGAGACAACTCAACGTCTTAGTTTGGTTGAGACGACTCGACGACTCAGTTGGGTTGAGACCACTCAACGACTTAGTTTGGTTGAGACCACTCAACGACTTAGTTTGGTTGAGACCACTCAACGACATAATTGGGTTGAGACCACTCAACGACTTAGTTTGGTTGAGACCACTCAACGACTTAGTTGGGTTGAGACCACTCAACGACATAGTTTGGTTGAGACCACTAAACTACATAGTTAGGTTGAGAACACTCAATGACATAGTTAGTTTGAGACTAAACTACATAGTTAGTTGAGACCACTCAACTACTTGGTTCCAACTTAAAGTCCTGTGTTTCTGACCCGTCCACCATCCAGACCTTCTCCCTACGTGGACTTCCAGGTGATAGGTTAGGTTTTAACGTCTAGTTGTGAGGGAACGTGTTAGATACCTCAATGCTAATCGATGATAACATTTCAGGCACTGCGGCAGTTCTTCGAGCGGGTCTCATGGGAGCTCAGCTACCCTCTTCTCTTCTGCTCGTGCCCGGACGAGGCGTGTGCCGAGCGCCGCCGTCGCACCATCGTCCCGTCCTGCTCCCAACAGGAGAAACACAAACCCACCTGCTTGGACATCCGACACACCTGCCGCTCCGACGCCCTCTGCAGGTAAGACTTGTGGCCTTCGGAAGCCAATCAGGTGTGATCAGCTGGTTATTCTGTGAACAATTTCTCACTAATGATGAAGAGGTGAGAGGAGGAGCTAATCAGGGAAACCAGCTGCTGGAGGGTTTAATGTCACATGTCAGTGTGGGTCCTCTCTGGTCTCCTGTGGGCGGCGTCTCTTCTGGTGTCCTCTGGATGTTGTCTCCTCTGGGCGGCATCTCCTCTGGTCTCCTCTGGGTGCTGTCTCTTCTGGGTGCTATCTCCTGGGTGTTGTCTCCTCTGGTCTCCTCTGGGTGCTGGCTCCTCTGGGAGGCATCTCCTCTGGGTGTTGTCTCCTCTGGGCGGTGTCACCACTGGGCAGCGTCTCCTCTGGTCTTTTCTGAGCGGTGTCTCCTCTGGGCGACGTCTCCTCTGGTGTCTCTGGGTGTTGTCTCCGCTGGGCACTGGCTGCTCTGGTCTCCTCTAGGCGGCATTTCCTCTGGGCGGCTTCTCCTCTGGTCTTCTCTTGGCGGCGTCTCCTCTGGACTCCTCTAGGCGGCATCTCCTCTGGGGAGCATATCCTCTGGGTAGCGTCTCCTCTAGGCGGTGTCTTTTCTGGGCGGCGTCTCCGCTGGTCTCCTCTGGGCAGCATCTCAGGGACTGCGCTCTGATTTAAAGATGCAGTAATTAAAAAGAGTCTTTGCGTGAGGAACCTCCAGGGAGCACTAACAGGCCGTTATTGAAAAAAAGAACATTTGCATTGCAGATGAGAATTCAGTGGCAGCGCCAGTCAGCTGTCAGCGAGGACACATCAGCTGCTCGCTGATTGGTCGATCATTTGAATTTCAGCAGATGTGAGTTGGTCAACTGGAGCTTTTATAAGCTTTCATCAGCTGATCTCCTTCCTAGTCAGCAGCTCTGAGTCATGTAGTATCAACGTTTCTTCTGATGGTCCGGTTGGACTTCTCAGACCCAGATCCCCAGAGAGTCAGAGAGACCAGACCCAGATCCCCTCAGAGCTTGGCAGGGCAGGGTGTGTGGGAGTGTGTGTGTGTGTTATACATTTATGATTTGTTCAAACACACATCTTTGCTTGTTATGAACATGTTTCCATCAGCTAGCGCGCTCTCTCTCTCTCTCTCTCTCTCTCTCTCTCTCTCTCTCTCTCTCTCTCTCTCTCTCTCTCTCTCTCTCTCTCTCTCTCTCTCTCTCTATGCTTACACCCCGCGGCAGCGAGGCAAGCGGAGCTAAGCTGCTCCTCAAAATGCAGCAGTGGAAGCTGAATGGTGTTTGAAGGCGAGGCAGCCAATCACGCGGCTGCATTGCTCCATTACACGGCAAGTGAGGTGAGGCGGTGGCGGCGGCATGAGGAAAATAGTTGCCTCTTCCCTGTAGGTCATAGAGGACGGCAGCCACGCAGCAGGCCTCTAACTTCCTGTCAGCGAGTGTGAGGTCACACGAACAAAGCTGGTTTACAGTGATGCCGAGCTAACATTGGTTTGTTGTCTGTCATGCTGAGTAATACATAAAAATGTACATTTCTTGTCCATCTACACACGGCTGTGAGACTGTAGCGGTTCTGCGGTAGCAGTTCTGCGGTGCGCTTGGGCCTGACACACTCGACCCAATGACCACCGATGAAGGTACACTTGGAAGAGTCCGAACAACATCTCAGCGACTAGATGCTGACTCGTGTTTTGCTTCTACAGGTCTCGTCTCGCTGATTTCCACATGAACTGCCAGGTGACGTCCTCCAGCGCCACCACCTGTCCTCTGGACCAGGTCCACGGCTGCCTGGTGTCCTACGTCGGCCTCATCGGTGAGTTCTCCTCTGTTCACCGCAGCACACAGAGTCCCTCTTTATCAGCATATTTCATAAAATTACCTTTCATTATAGTCACATTAAGAGGTTTGATAACTCAGGAGCTGCTCTCTTTGCTGCTTCCTGATCCTGGACCAGGTTTTACCGTAGAAGGTCTTATTCTGTGTCTTTGTTGCAGGTGACTCACTCCCTCCCTGGAAATGCTCCACTGATCATCCCCCAATCCTCTTTAGCTTTTCTTCTCTGCTAATCCCCCTCTCTCAGGTTCTGACGTTACACCAAACTACAGTGACAGCAGTCCGTCCAACATCACCATGAGTCTCTGGTGCACCTGTCGGGGTACCGGCAGTCAGGAGAGAGAGTGTGATGCCTTCCATGCAGACTTCAGCCACAACACCTGCCTCAGTGAGTCCTGCACCCCTACAGGGAAAACATACTGACCATAGACAGCGTGACAACTATGAGGGATAAAGACAGACCATGAAACCCAACCAGGATCTTCTTCTTGGTTCTAGTCTGGTCTATAATTCCGGTTTCTAGTCTGGTCTGTATGTCCTGGTCTAGTTAGAGGAAAGCCAGGGAACATGAGCTGCTGTGACTCCTGATGCGCCATGTCAATCAGGACCAGGATCGGGATCGGAGGAGTTTCTTCTGGTCCCACATTAACAGGAATATTTCAGTTGTGACTTGTATTTACAATTTTATGAGCTTCTGTCATTCATTTCCATCATTTTGATTTTTATATTTTTTTTGATAACCTTTACGAAAAGGAAAAACATTCCAGATTAACATGCTTTTAAATAAACAATGAATAAACTAAACCTCATGCTTAGCAAACAAACCAATTACTACTGCCACACCAACTTGGAGTTCGCATTTACATTCCCCATTAACATAAAGAACCATTTCCTTTACACATATTTACATTCTCCATTAACATAAAGAACCATTTCCTTTACACACATTTACATTCCCCATTAACATAAAGTACAATTTCCTTTACACATATTTACATTCACCATTAACATAAAGTACCATTTCCTTTACACACATTACACAGTATATTGCAATCTCCAATAACATAGAGTACTTGTTTTCCAAACTTAGTATTAAATCCATACTAAGTCAATTAATCATATTCAGTCCATTGTCCATTACATTTAACCTTAATACTCACTCAAAATGAAACAGCTTTCTGAAATCATTTCTGCAAAGTCAAACATTTTCCCCACAGTAAATCATTGAAACCAGTTCATACCAGTTGGATCTTTAAGGTGGAACACCGAGCTGTGTTTGCAGGTGGAGGGATTCGAGCAAAAGGGGTCGCCCAGCTAACTTCAAACATTTTATACCCATGCTTGTTTAGAGGTGCACAGGTAAATGCAGTCCCTCCGGAAGCACTGGTTGAAGTTTGGTTCCGCCAATATGTTTGAGTTCTCTCTGCCCCCTTCAGGCCTGGAGTTCAAATACAGCTGCTGGTCTCAATTCTTCTTTGACTCAACAATATATATATATATATATATATATATATATATATATATATGATATATTCTACTATGTGAGCAGAAAATAAAAAGTAGAGTCTTAAAATGAAACGGTGAACACAAGAACAGATGTTTTAATGTGATAGGGTGATTCAGACAGGAAGTAAGCAGCATTTCCTGTGTGTCACAGAGAACGCCATCCAGTCGTTTGGTTACGGCTCTGAAGGAGGAAGTCTTCTCGTAACCGAGCCGGCGTCCACCTTCTTCCCTCCCGCCCAGCCGCCACTCATCTCTAGGCCCGCCCCCTCTCGCCACGCCGACGCAGTCAAACCCATGGACAGCACTTGTCGTTTTCCCACTTGTGCGAACTTGCAGGTGAGTTTCTCTTCATGGTGTTATAGAAAACAAAGAGGAGTTATTCCATCCATCCATCCATCCATCCATCCATCCATCCATCCATCGTCTACCGCTTATCCTGTATTTAGGGTCGCGGGGGGGGGCTGGAGCCGATTCAAGCTGTCATTGGGCGAAGGCAGGGTTCACCTGGACGGGTAACCAGTCTATCACAGGGAGACATGTAGAGACAGACAGGTAACCAGTCTATCACAGGGAGACATGTAGAGACAGACAGGTAACCAGTCTATCACAGGGAGACATGTGGAGACAGACAGGTAACCAGTCTATCACAGGGAGACAGGTAACCAGTCTATCACAGGGCTGACACGTAGAGACAGACAGGTAACCAGTCTATCACAGGGCCGACATGTAGAGACAGACAGGTAACCAGTCTATCACAGGGCTGACATGTGGAGACAGACAGACAGGTATCCAGTTTATCACAGGGCTGACATGTAGAGACAGACAGGTATCCAGTCCATCTGTCCGAGGCCTTCGCTGTCCGAGGCCTTCGCTGTCCGAGGCCACGGTAGTAATATTCAGTATGACGATGATTCACCCGCTGGTTTAATGATCACTTTGAGAGCACATATGGACTCACACACACAAGCATTTCAGGCGACGTGATAATGATCCAGCGTTTCCAGGCTTCTCTCTCTGCTCTCCATTATTCTGACTGAAAAGAGCTTTCTGCCTCCCCGTCGTGCGATAACATCTGATTGGCTCGCCCACCCAGGTAGCGGGAGGATATATGCTAATGAAGTGCTGACAAAGAGGCTGATGGGAAACAGAGATAAATGATGGGTGTGTGTATCTGTTTGCATGTCAATGATGGTGATATTTAACCGCTTGTCGTCCTTCCTTGAGACAATCACAAGAAACGGAAACAACAGAAGTGTGATGAGCTGCTGGTTTCCTGTTTCTGAATCAATCAATTCTTTGTTAACTAATATCCTGAATGTTAAATGTAATAACAAAAGTTTCTGTCATGAATGTGGACGGTGAGACATTTGACCAGAAGACGGACTGAGACTCTGGAGGACCAATGAGAGGGAAGTGTGTTTGTGATGCTGACTCATGTTTTCCAGGATGGAGGTCCGAAGTGCAACCCGGCGGAGCAGTTTGCGTGTGAGGAGGTGAGAACAAGTTTCTCCAACACTTTAAAGTCTAGTTATGTTAATATGAGGTTTTAGGTTGCTTCTATGTATTCATCACGTCCCACTGTGTGGATCCTCACAGATTTACATCTGAAGGAAAGTATTTATTCATTCATACTCATCAACATTCATCATGTTTACATTAGATATTCTGAAAAACAAATAATGATTTAGACTGAAAGTCTGCATTACTTTAATACGTATTTACCATTTATAAACAGGATAGGGACAGGTTTTAATATGATGATTTATATCTGACTGACTGATTCTGTGAGTCTTTATTTCTTCTTATTTTAAAATGATTTCAAATGAATCTGAATTCTTCAGACTGAACTTCATTAGATTTTTCCGGTTTTCAGTAACAGAATGGACGAAAATAAACACAAAATCTGTCGTGGAACTTGAGTTGGATTAATATTGTTGAATGTGAGACCAAATAATACAAACTCTCATCTGAAACATCAAAGTGTCACAACTTTGAGCCGCTGCTGCCTCAAACCTCCAGATGGGCGGAGTCACATTTCTGGGAAATGTATTTATTTATGGCTCCTTCGGTCGCGGTGTGAGTTACATGATTCTGCACATTGAGAAGAATGAAGATAAAGAAACGTTCCTCTCATAACCCGACACCCTCATCACTTCCTGTCAGGACCAAAATACTGGAGGTCGCCATCAATACTCCTTCTTTTTCACTTTTCACTGCAGGAAAAACAACAGTTTGATTTAACAACAGTTTTGTTGAGAATAAAGTAAAGTGTTAATATTAGAAGCCAGAACTGTTTGATGAAACACAAATGTTACCTTCATTAAAAAACCCTTAAACATCCACTTATAAATGTAAACTTAAGTAAAAAATACTTAATTCACAACACTTGAACTTAACTTTATCTTGTACATTCAAATTTAAACCTGAGCGTGAACTTAAAAACTCAAACATAAAAACATAAAAAGCTTAAATAAAAACCTTGAAATAACATTTATTAAACTTAAACATGAAATACTTTTTTTTTATGTAAATTGAAAAACCCTTAAACTTAAGGCAAAACAAAAAAGCTATTTTAGATTGAAATTCAATTACATCTGTGATCAACGTGGAACAACCTGGAAACATCTCAGGTGAGCTGGTTCACATGTCAGAGGCCTGAATGCTCCTTCGTATGATGTGCCCCCCCCCCCAGGCTCTGCTGGCCCAGGGATCCATGGACTCTCAGGACTCTGCAGGACCGAAGACCATCAGCCGACCCTCAGCTCCACTCGTCCTCCTCGTCTCTGTGACTGTGTGTGTGTCCGTCCTCCTCGTCTCATAGATATGAACTCACACTTTCACACCGGACAAACACACACTCATAAAGACCTGGTGGAAGTCATGTGACACACACTCATAGAGACTTGGTGGAAGTCATGTGACACACACTCACAAAGACTTGGTGAAAGGAATGTGACTCGGCACCATCTGCTACGAGAAAATGTCCACCAACAGATATCCAATCACCAATGACTTGGAGGAGGGAAATGTCTCTCCACACACACACACACACACACACACACACACACACACACACACACACACACACACACACACACACACACACACACACACACAGAAGAACAGAAGAAATGGTGGGAGACATAACTAAGGCAGAGAGGCTCTTGGGAGTTTGGATCACAGGGATGCTCCGTGCTTTGTTTCTGTGCAGGCCAGCTCGGACTCTCCGGTCTCACCAGACTGACCGGACTCACTGGACTCACCAGACTGACCGGAATCACCAGATTCACCGGACTCACCAGACTGACCAGACTCACCAGACTCACTGGACTCACCAGACTGACTGGACTCACCGGACTGACCGGACTCACCAGGTTCACCGGACTCACCAGACTGACCAGACTCACCAGACTCACTGGACTCACCAGACTGACTGGACTCACTGCCCGCTAACCCCAAACTGCCCCCTAACCCCAGACTGCCCCCTAACCCCAGACTGCGACCTAACATCAGACTGCCCCCTAACCCCAGACTGCCCCCTAACCCCAGACTTCCCCCCTAACCCCAGACTGCCCCCCTAACACTAGACTGCCCCCCTAACCCAGACCTCGTTAGCGGTGAACAGGGTCCGCACATGGACACGGACACTCTGCTGGACACCAGTGTGCTTTTTACAGGCGTCATCTTCATTTTGTTGTCGTCATTCTCTACAAACTTCCACATCCTCTCAGTGTGTGTGTGTGTGTGTGTGTGTGTGTGTGTTACTGTGTGTGTGTGTGTGTGTGTTTATGGCAGCAAAGAAGGATTCAAATCTTATAAGCAAATGAATACCAAAGTACAACTGAACGTAGCAACATTTAAAAATGGGAGTTTAAAGAGAAATGCGTTTGTTGAATTTGTTAAAAATAGATGAAGATGAAGTAAATAAAGCGTTTTGCTTCCCGACACTGTGACTGTGGATGAAATGCTAAGCTAAGTGCCGTTGGACATGGCTGAGATATGTGTATGCTAGTGATTAGCATTAGCATTAGCAATCAGGGCTACCCTCCACTCGTCTGCAGAGACTATAACACATAGAATTCAAATACTGTGACCTTGAATGTCAATAATAAAGATTTGACACCACTATAAAGATACAGATATGTTGGTTTTCAGCTGGTTTGGGGGTTTAGTTACTCATTAAGATCTCATCTTTTCTGGGCTATAATAGCAGAAAGCAACGTTTTAAATCCGATGAGGTCACAGTGAGTCAGGCTTTGTGATTGGTGAACGCTTCCATTCTCTGTCACATGTACAGGTGAAGAGATTCACTTCTGCATTTGAATTGTAAAATGTCGTGACTCATCAATAAGTTGAAGAGCAAACTTTCAATTTAGATGTAATGATGAGAAATGCATTGTGGGTGATGAGTCATACACAGGGTGTCTAGATAGAGGAGGGAGAGACAGATTAACTGGACCATTTCACATGTCTAATTCTGTAATATGCTGTATTCAGTTACTACATTTCATAATCGGGTATTCAATTGCTTATAACGTTAAAATAATTTAGTTTTTTTCCTTCCATAAAAGTATTTTATGTATGGGTTCTTCAGTCTGTTCTTTACCTCTGACCACTCTGTGGGGTATTTTATATGTTTCATAGACCAGGATGTGGTCTGTCCTGCCCTCCATCAGCTGGAAGTACAAGAGATCCGTGTCTGTGACTTTGGCGTGGCCTTATTTTACTGTTCTTACATACTTCAAAGAGAGAGAGGGATTTGTTTCGCCCTGCTTGCGGTCCAGAGAAGGGATCACAGTGTCCAACACCTTGGTCCAGACTAAGATTGTCCTAAAATGACTAAAACCAGCCAGATTGTTATTCAATTAGTTGTGAGTATTCATGATCCCCAGAGGATGAATCCTAAGGATCCTGTCGACCCCCTGTGCTTTTCATAGCATCACCATCAGGCAAATTGGCATTTAGTCAACACTCAGTGGGACAATCCAGCTGCTATGAAATAGAAAGAATATTAAAATCCTGTCTGGTCTGGCATCCAAATGTTGCAAATCTCTCTAATTATTAAAAGTTATTGACATTTAAAACAATGTAATGTAAGAAACAAGCAAGTATCATCATCCATTAAGTATGACAAAAACAAATGAAGTTTCAGTGAGAAGTTGTTAAAGTAATGGGGAATAAAAGCGGCCCTACACAGGTAATAAAAGCAACATTTTCAACAAGTTTGCTTCAATGGCCATTGCAGCATGTAGGAGCCACTAGCTTCTGATTGTGTGTAGGGAAAGAGGAACGAGAACACGAGTGGAGGAAAAAGGTGAACGTGAGGTTGTAAATTTGCTAATATATTTGTAAACCTGAACAGCGCCACAGCAGTGTAGCTCAATATGTGTGTGGAGATCTAAATAAAAGTACCGTCTGTAACGGCTGCTGACTTTTCTGTGTGTGCATTGTCTCTGCTAGCATCATGTGCTGGCTAACGACACTGAGGGAGCTACAACTTACTACATCCAAACAGGCACTTTAGCCAATCTGTTGTCGAAACCAGACGTTCGTTTTGTAGTGTAACATAGAAAAAGAGGTCATGCTGAGCAACATGGACAGTCAGGAAACCAATGAATTACATTTCATGGCTGTTTCATGAACTGCACCAGCATCCTCCACTGGGCCGTTTCCTGATGGGGTCCATGTTAGATGTCCACTTGGGGTCCTGGCAGCTGTCTGGGATGGTGGCATTGAACTCCTCTGTCTGGTAGGCGAACTGCAGGGTCCAACGACGATACTGTTATGTCCTTCAGGTGGGTCAACACCGGTTTGTCAAAGCATTTCGTGACCACAGATGTCAGGACCTGAAGTGATGTGGTCCTGAAGGGTCCAGGATGTGATAACTCTGGTTCAGCAGCTCGTCCATCTTGTTCGCCACATGTTTGAAAGGAGCGCTGCTCTGCTCTGGTCTGGTCCTGTCTGCTGGTCCCATAGAGACCTGCTGCTCCTCCAACAAAAAGCTCAGGAAAATGTTCCTGATGGATGAAAAGTAATAATAATACTTTTCATTTATAGAGCACTTTGTCCATTTATATCCGAGACCTAGATTCATCCTCAACAGATGTTCACTGATGATGTTTGACAACTGAAAGAAGAAGAGAGAACAAGCTGTGGACAGACGTCTCAACTAAAACCACCTGGAAACACTAATGTGGACAAGATGACGTCATGTGAACCAACCTCCTAAAAACTACATCCCCACTCAACTAAACTACATTGTGAATTACCAAATGTACTTTGTGGTGGATTACATTTGCTCTTGATTCATCGCAACTTAGCTTTAAATAGTCCACAAGGAGGCGTTCTGGGTGGTGGACGGGTCAGAAATCCCAGGACTTTAACCAGAAGACTGATGTTGGTGTCCCATTAGGACTAATTAGCCAAACTATGTAGTTTAGTGGTTATGTGCATGAATCAGTGGATTAAAATGTCTTATTAAATGCAGTCAGACTGAGTTGACACACAGAAAAAAGTCTCATTCAGGGTTGACAATAGGTCTGAAAATGAATTGATTCAAACTAAAGTGTAGAATAACTGCCGTAAATATGCAGTAAAGCTGGCAGGGAAGCTAGCAGAGAAGCTAGCAGAGAAGCTAGCAGTGAAGCTGGTGCTACTTCTGTCACATTCTTGACATTCACAGTCATCTTCTCTTCTTCATCATTCATCTGTGCTCAACATCAATTTTACTTTTTATTGAAGCTTCAGTAGGTTAAATAGAAAGTTGCCCTTTTAAAAACAAGGAGACCAATTTACTGTCTCTGATATGTAGCCTCAGAGGAATGTCTCTTATTTGAACATGTACCAGAGGGTGTCTGCACCAATCGCCCCTCGGGCAACATGCTGCATCGTTGTACCTTTTCTGAGTTATTTCAGGAACAGCAGCATCACGTTACCGCACGTTTGTTTACCCAACAGCAGCCTTCAGTAGGACACACGCTTCATTTGAGGTCCATTGGGTATTTAAGCGGACACCAGCCCAGTGGGTCAGTAATTGTTCCTGCAGCACCGTCATCCAGCAGCACCGTCATCCAGCTCTGATCACGCTGATATCTGCTGCCGTCGTCTCCAGAGCGACTCAAAGGGCGGCACCGCCAAGCACCGACGCCACGTCTACAGTCTTTAACACAGCGTGGAGTTTAATTTCACAGCAATTATCACAGAGTGCTGCTTTAAACAACACACTGCCACAAATACTGACACACACACACACACACGTCCAATTACAGCCACTGACTGTCAGGATTAAGTGAGGTTTATTGTGCTGAATACAGAAGAGCCTCCATTACATTCAACAGATTCCCAATGCTGCAGCGAATAAACAATACTTCATTGATACTACATATCAGGCTTACTATCGAATGAAAAACCAGCCCAGTTTCCTAACAATGATGTTTGAAGAGTGAAAGAGGACAACCAATACAAGGGAGGAAGCCGTGTACAGATGGCTCTATTAAAACTACTACGACTACTACTGGACAGACAGACGGACTCTCTGACAGCATGAAGTAGGTTGCTCTAAAACTAGCGGCCCTGAAGGGAAACAACTCGGCTCCCTGCTGCTGAGGGAGGAACAGGAGGACTGGCGAGGAGAGGACGGATGTAATTGGTGCTTTTATTATAGAAGTGAACTGAGACAGAACACATGCTGCTCTGATTAAACTTTGCCTTTAGTGGAAATGGTTTCTCTGAGCGACTGGAAGTTAATATTTCACCAATGGAAACATGCTGTGTAGAAAGAGAAACTGCTGCTATCTGTTCAGTCTGCTGTATATAACGATAAAATCACTAAAACCATGAGCAGAATAATTAAGGACAAAAGAACTGAAAGGGTGAAAGGGAAGATCCAACTTAAAGCTTTCTGCTAGTTGAATGTAAAGACATAGGGGTTTAATCTAGGGCAGCTGGCTTTACAGACTATAAGCAAACCTAAGCATTCACCTTTTGCGACTGTGAATGTCTGGAGACCCCTGTCAGGGAGCCCTTCAACTTCTACCTCCGGAAGAATTTTTCATGCATGGGGAGGTTGGGGACATGGAATCTAAGTGGGCCTTGTTCAAAGTCTCCATTGTGGTAGCGGCTGCTTGGAGTTTTGGTCAGAAGGTCATCAGTGCCTCATGTCGAGCTGTGAAGGAGGCCGTCAAGCTGAAGAAGGAGGCCTTCAGGCCTGGCTGGCCCAGGGGTCTCCTGAGACAGTAGACAGGTCTCGTTTGGCCAGAAAAACAAGCAATAACCTGGTGGGAGGTGTTCAGGGAGTCTATGAAGAAGGACTTTCAGTTGACCTCAAGTAAGTTGTGGAAAACTGTTAGACTTAGAAAGGCAAAGCAGGGCTTGTCTCAGGCTATGTTCAGCGGGGGAAGAGAATTGCAAATACCAACTGGGGATATTATCGCGCAGTGGATAGAACACTTTGAGGAACTCCAGAACCAACATGCCCTCCATGGAGAAGGCAGTTTTTAAGACTTTTGCAAAGACTTACAAATATCCCTGGCAAAGGTAGCTGAGATGGTCAAAAAGGTGCCAGGAGTGGGTAAGACCCACCCTGGCATGCTGAAGGTTCTGAACATTGTTGGGCTGTCTTGGTTGATACACCTCTTCATTGTCAAATGGAGGTCAGGTTGGCGAATATCTGTCCAGGCAGTGGAAAAGTGAACCAACTTTACCCTTGGGTAGTTTGCCCATCCAGTCTACATGTGTTTTGTGGACTAGTAAAAAGGCTTACGACTGTGTCCTTTGAGGTGTAATGTGTGGGGGAATTGCGTTACCAAGGACGTTGCTATGAGACATCCAGTCCTTGATAACTGAAGTGAGAGCTGTGTCCGTGTTCTCTGCACAAAGTCAAACATATTCCAAGTGGGTGTTGGTCTCTGCTAGGATATCCCTTGTAACTGAACCGTTTGTGATATTATATTGGGATATCAAGGTCGATCCTAGAGAAGGAACCCATCTGGAATTACCTGCTAAGACTGCTGCCCCTGCGACCCAGCCCCAGATAAAGAGAAGAAAATGTGGATGGATGGATTTGCTCCTACAATTTTATTGCAAAACAACAATAATCTATCACAAACACCAAAACTGCCCATGAAATCCTGGAGGCACTGGATGGTGCTCACATTAAACCAGCCTGTTAGCATTGTTATTGTCAGCATGTTAACCACATGCTAATATTAGAATATAGCTAAATGTATTTCATAATTTATCAACTCACAACTAAAGATATCTGAGTGGTTTCACCAGATATAGACAACATTTTCTAAGCCGGTATATGAAATATGTCTCTATACTGTGTCCATACTCAGGGATTCAACTGTGTTGTGTATAACGTCTGTCGGTAAACTAGCAGCGAAGGTAATGGTGGTTATTGACCACACTGCTGTGATAGTTGGATGATAAATCTCTGTTGTCATAGTAAAACCCTGATGGCCATTAGAAAGAATGGAACTTTAAGGCACTTTGACTTCAGTTGTCAGACCTGGAGGTTGACGCCTCCATTTTAATAGTTTTTTGAAAACAAGATATTTCTATACTTGTTCACAGCAGGTTTGGGCGTTGTATGTGGGATCTGTAGAGTATCAACAGACTTATTATTCTGGATCACATTCATGACACTCTTCCTGTCTCTGGATGCTCCAGCTGGATATCTGTCTTCATATGTCATACCAAATTTTCATAAAGAAGTTTCAGAGATCATAGCTTTGGATGAAACCAGTATCCCTGCTCTCTCAGTATGACTAATGCTCCTCATAGTCTCATAACAGTAGAATGACCTCCATTAAGATGCTTAAACCAACTGCTGATACATCCAGTGTGCTGAGCCTTCACCTGCTACACTATAACAGGATCTGTGATGGTGTTCTGCTGTCCTGGCTCTATCAGTGAATGAATGAATGAATGAATGAACGAATAAACCGGGGGGATTAGACTCCTCCAGGATGCATGCTGGGTAAGCAGAGAGCAGTTTGATACAGAGCCACAATGCCAAACATGACTATATATCCATGTGTTGGTATTTTATCACACAGCGTTCCTGACTGAAATAAATGGCACGTTCATCGCATCACATCATATTCTACAAAAGTCCACAAACGGAAAACAGATTTATGGATCAGAACTTGTTGAATCATCTAACAAATCTAACTAGGGGCCCAACGCTTAGGGACCCGGACTGAACTAGCCAACTTTGTATAAGGCAAATACTTTTTGATAATACAACTATATTTTCTGTACTTTTATTCAGATACAAATTAAATTAATGTTTTTTCCTTATAATGAAGTACTTGTACTTCAGTAAAGGATCTGAGTACTTCATCCACCGCAGGAGCAAAGATCCTCTTTTAACAGGCAAATACGCTGACCTCTGTGTGTGTGTTTGTGTGTGTGTGTGTATGTGTGTGTGTGTGTGTGCGTGTGTGCGTGTGTGTGTGTGTGCGTGTGTGTGTGTGTGTGAGAGAGAGAGAGAGAGAGAGAGAGAGAGAGATAAAGACAGGCAAACAGCTGAGCTTACTGAACAGTTTATGCTGACCATCTGCAGAGAGGCACCCTGGGAAATTAAGTAAGCAAACACTGTTAATTAGTGGAAGACGTTTATGAATAAAAATCATTTACTGGGTACTGTCTGGGTGTTCACACTGGAAGAAGTACTCAGATGTACATCAGCAAAATTACCATTACAGCAGGTAGAATCATTTAAAATATAAAAGTAAACAAAGTTTCATCTGACAACAGTCCAGTCTGACAGCAGGTCATTAAATAGTCACTACATATAATCTACAGCGAGTACCAGGACAAAGGAGAGGAAGACGAGTACCAGGACAGGGAAGAGGAAGACTAGTACCAGGACCAAGGGAGAAGAAGATGAGTACCAGGACAAAGGAGAAGAAGACGGGTACCAGGACAAGGGAGAGGAAGACGGGTACCAGGACAAGGGAGATGAAGACAAGTTCCATGACCAAGGGAGAGGGATAGTATGACCAGGACAAGGGAGATGAAGACAAGTTCCATGACCAAGGGAGAGGGATACGATGACCAGGACAAGGGAGAGGAAGACGAGTTCCAGGACCAAGGGAGAGGGATACGATGACCAGGACAAGGGAGAGGAAGACGAGTTCCAGGACCAAGGGAGAGGGATATGATGACCAGGACAAGGGAGAGGAAGACGAGTTCCAGGACCAAGGGAGAGGGATATGATGACCAGGACAAGGGAGAGGAAGACAAGTTCCATGACCAAGGGAGAGGGATACGATGACCAGGACAAGGGAGAGGAAGACGAGTTCCAGGACCAAGGGAGAGGGATACGATGACCAGGACAAGGGAGAGGAAGACGAGTTCCAGGACCAAGGGAGAGGGATACGATGACCAGGACAAGGGAGATGAAGACAAGTTCCATGACCAAGGGAGAGGGATAGTATGACCAGGACAAGGGAGATGAAGACAAGTTCCATGACCAAGGGAGAGGGATACGATGACCAGGACAAGGGAGAGGAAGACGAGTTCCAGGACCAAGGGAGAGGGATACGATGACCAGGACAAGGGAGAGGAAGACGAGTTCCAGGACCAAGGGAGAGGGATATGATGACCAGGACAAGGGAGAGGAAGACGAGTTCCAGGACCAAGGGAGAGGGATATGATGACCAGGACAAGGGAGAGGAAGACAAGTTCCATGACCAAGGGAGAGGGATACAATGACCAGGACAAGGGAGAGGGATACGATGACCAGGACAAGGGAGAGGAAGACGAGTTCCAGGACCAAGGGAGAGGGATACGATGACCAGGACAAGGGAGAGGAAGACGAGTTCCAGGACCAAGGGAGAGGGATATGATGACCAGGACAAGGGAGAGGAATACGATATATCGTATTCCTCTCCCTTGTATATATATATACTGTGTATGTATTTAAGATGGTTTCGGCTTCATATTGTTGCCAAAGTAAAAAAAGCTCTATAACTCAATGAACCCAGTGTTACAGTGTTATTCTATACTGCTATTCTACTTTACATTAACATCACTACAATACTTCATATGCTTCTCCTTATTCCTGCTTCTAAAACGCTATGAGAGTGTAAATAAAGCAGAATAACCATGCAGCGCTGGGTTTCTGCTTAATAAAGTCAGTAGTCCGTAGTGAAGCAGCTTTAATTTGTGTTTTCCTCTCTGAACTTCAAAGGAAGGAAGAGGAAACACCTCCACCAGCGAGATCAGTCCGATCACTGCCACCGCTTTCATTCCACACTGAGCCCAGCTGGCAGTAATCACATTATACACCTGCATGACTACAAAGTTGAAAAGGTTAAAGACAGCAAAGCGAAGGTTAAGCTCCATTGATAGGAACAAAGAGGGGAGGAAGGGGAGGAAGGAAAGGAAGGGGGAGTGTGACTGTATGACAGGGGGAGTTAAAAGAGACCTGAAGCTGGAGATAAAAATACAACTGTTTATGAGTCATCTAGAGGGGAAAAGATGAGACACAGAGAGACTGAGACACACAGGGACAGTGACACAGAGAGACTGGGACAGAGAGACAGACAGACACAGTGAGACAGAGACAGACAGAGGCAGTGAGACAGACTGAGACAACAAGATTGGGACAGAGAGACATAGAGACTGCCTCAGTCTCTATGGGGTTAGCTTTAGACGTCAAAACCAACGTTAGCTTTAGACGACAAACCAACTTTAGCTTTAGACGACAAACCAACGTTAGCTTTAGAAGATAAACCGTTAGCTTTAGACGACTAACCAACATTAGCTTTAGACAACAAACCAATGTTAGCTTTAGACGTCAAAACCAACATTAGCTTTAGACGTCAAACCAACATTAGCTTTAGACGACAAACCAACGTTAGCTTTAGGCTGATTCACAGCAGCGGTCGCTATGCTCCAGAATAAAAAACAACGCTGTGATGTAATTACAATACACAGATAATGAGTATGGTAAGTTGGTAAAAAGTCTGAAGTCATGGTTTGTTAAGTTTGTCCATTAAGACGATATGCAAATAACTTTAAATGCTTGTTGGGTGTTCGGCTTGCTCAGAGCTATGCTATGATAACACCATGGCAGCTCCATAAACACTGAACATAACGTCGTCTCAGCATAAATACGGTGACCGTTTGTACCACGGACAGTCTCTGGTTTGTACTCATAGTTTCTTTGGTCTCTGTATGAAACGTAAGATACTATCTCACAGTGCCGGGAAACCACAGACCGCTACGCTGCATTAGCCTTCGTTACTGATTCACTGACGAGTGACGACACGAGGACGATCTCAACACTGATTGGCCACGTGTGAGAAACTTTCCGCCTCCGTCGATCCGTGATTCGCACCACAGAAAACTCCCTGTGTGAATATGCAGCAGATCACGTGTGCATTAAATTTACATGCAATAAGGTCACACAACAAATTTACGCCACATTAGGTGTGAATGCCCCTTAACAGCTGACTCAGTTTGTAGGAATTATTATATATTATATATTATGAGGAGGAATCCACAGGTTTTGTTCAGGTCCAACGGTCCAGCTACTGCTGGTCTCATCAGTGACGGGGACTTCAGCTTCTCCTCAGTTAACTCTCTCTCTCTCTCTCTCTCTCTGTCTCTGTCTCTCTCTCTCTCACACACACTCTCTCACTCTTGTCCTGACTTTAAATTCCTGCCAACCTGCAATCATCGCTGTGAGGTGCACAATGTCATTCCACCTCACGCTGCGTTCTGCAGCAGGAACCACGCTGAGGGACAAAACCCGCTGTCAGCTAGGAGAAACGACCGCCGTCGCTTTGAGAGGACGACTCAACAAGACACAGTCCCTCCGTCTCACTCTGGTCTCCATGGAAACCAGAGAAGAAGAGTGACGAGGAGCAGCAGAGACACTGACAGTGACAATGATTATTGCTGCTGACTGTAGCATCAAACAGCGAGACTCACTTGAGACCTTTATACTGCTGCACCTGTCCGACACCTGCTCACAGGACCAATCAGGAAGACGTCGGCTTTAAAGGGAAGGAAGTACGACTAAACAATGTACTTAGGTTGAAACCACTAAACTACATAGGTTGAAACCACTAAACTACATAGGTTGAGGCCCCTAAACTACATAGTTAGGTTGAGACCACTTAATTATATTGTTAGGTTGAGACGACTAAACTACATAGTTAGGTTGAGACCACTTAATTATATTGTTAGGTTGAGACGACTAAACTATGTAGTTAGGTTGAGACCACTAAATTACATAGTTAGGTTGAGATGACTAAACTACGTAGTTAGGTTGAGATGACTAAACTACGTAGTTAGGTTGAGATGACTAAACTACATAGTTTGGTTGAGATGACTAAACTACATAGTTAGGTTGAGATGACTAAACTACGTAGTTAGGTTGAGACGACTAAACTACGTAGTTAGGTTGAGACCACTAAATTACATAGTTAGGTTGAGATGACTAAACTACATAGTTAGGTTGAGATGACTAAACTACGTAGTTAGGTTGAGATGACTAAACTACGTAGTTAGGTTGAGATGACTAAACTACATAGTTATGTTGAGATGACTAAACTACGTAGTTAGGTTGAGATGACTAAACTACATAGTTTGGTTGAGATGACTAAACTACATAGTTAGGTTGAGATGACTAAACTACATAGTTAGGTTGAGACGACTAAACTACGTAGTTAGGTTGAGACCACTAAATTACATAGTTAGGTTGAGATGACTAAACTACATAGTTAGGTTGAGATGACTAAACTACATAGTTAGGTTGAGATGACTTAACTACATAGTTAGGTTGAGATGACTTAACTACATAGTTATGTTGAGATGACTTAACTACATAGTTAGGTTGAGATGACTTAACTATAGGCCACCACCCAGACCTCCCCATGTGGCCTTCTAGGACTCTTTGAAACTGGTTTGTGATACGTTAAGCAAACTTAATCCACCACAAAATACGTTTCCCTCCAAATGTTGATCACAATGTAGTTTAGTTGTGATGGAGCATGATTTTTATGGAGATGGATAGGAGTTTGTTCACCACCTTATGATGGTTCGTACACATGCTAACATGCCAACAGGTTCACGGTGCTAACATGCCAACAGGTTCATGGTGCTAACATGCCAACAGGTTCACGGTGCTGACATGCTAACAGCAGATGAAAAGAAGACAATGAGGGAGGAGAAGAGGACGTGAGGATGTTTGATGAGACACTGTCAGCAGGAGATTGTTTGGCTTACTTCACTGTGTGTGTGTGTGTGTGTGTGTTCTCATGCCAAAGTAAGCTCATTACCATCACAGGAGCCAAGACGGGAATTCAGAAATTCATTAGCTACCGATTTGCATAGTCTCGCTTTCCTCTGCTACCGTGCGGGTGTGTGTGTGTGTTTGTGTGTTAAATGAGTGTGTGTTCTGTGTTACACGTGTGTTATATGTGTGTGTGTGTGTGTGTGTGAGAGGGTTGTCAACTTGCTGCAGGCTCTCAAACACTCCTACCTGCTACTCTGTCATGGTTTCTCTTCCCCTCGTATGTTGGATGTGTGTGTGTGTGTGTGTGTGTGTGTGTGTGTGTGTGTGTGTGTGTGTGTGTTGAATTAAAGCTCCTCGCTCGGCTGCAGGTTGGAGCTGCAGTGTGATTCATGTTCAAAGAGTCTGAGAAGCAGATTCTGATTACTGCAACAAAGGCATGACGGACAGAGAGAGGAGCTTTAATTGAGTTAAGATTGAGTTTCTGAATAGATCATTGTGTTAATTTTAGAATAAATATACTTCTTTGCTAGCAGGGCGTGCTCAGCTCAGGAGAGGGACATATGAAATCTATCTGTTCTTACATTTCTCCTCCAGCAGCATTTATTCATCTTCTTATCTCTCATGAAAAAATACTGATCTGCTTCGCCTGAGGATCCATATCCCACTCTCTACAGGTCCCCTGGTCTCTACAGGTCCTCTGGTCTCTACAGGTTCTCTGGTCTCTACAGGTACTCTACAGGTATATATATATATAAACACACACACAACATGAAGACAGAATAGCGTAGTCATGCTAAACGGCTGCAGGAAGATCAGAGATGTGACTATTATGATCCATTACAGACACTTTGAAGTCATTATGAGCACTCTTGGCTGTAAATGGCTATCATTGTGTGAAATGCTCTGGCGTCTTCCAGACCTGTCCAACTGTCAGAAATAAGTAGAGAGGTGGCCGAGAGCAAAGAGGATGCTGAAGGACGGAAGACAAAGCCAGATAAATAAGCCAAGGTTGGCGGCGAGAAAGAGAGAAAACAAAGTAAACGCTGTGTTAATCTGGTCAACAGGCAGCAGGATGTTGTTGTCTAACTGACACTGACATCAGAGTCGTCTTGCAGAGACAATCTGGGTTTCTGGGAACGCGAGCAGCGACCACTACTACCACTGAACCACGTTACTGCTCAACACACACACACACACACACACACACTCACACACTTGTTTGTTTTTTCTTGGTTCCTGTTTTGCTTCTTACGTTAAATATAAGCGAGAAGTCTTTGCCCTGATTGGTTTACACAGCTGGTTAGGAACATTAATGAGGAGGTGGTCATGTGACCATGTTTCTGTGGATCTCATGTATTTACATGATTTCATTCTTCACTAACAAAGTGATGATTGATTTGTTGTTCAGGAACACAAATTGAAACCAAATATTTCACCCCAATATGTAATTTACTGTTTATAATAGTGATACTAATAATATTAGATTGTTTGTTAATAAAGCCTGCTGTTGTCATAGAAACAGTGGGCTGTGTCACAGTACGAAGACAGTAATGACCAACGGACCAACAGCATCTCCCTGTGGTCATCTGCTGAACTGCTCTGTCACTTTATCACTCATTCAAGACAAACTTTATTGATGTAAAATTAAATTTCGATTAAACTTCCAGTAAATATAAATGCATGAGGATATGTCCATTCCATAATTTCCTTGTATATAAATTGTTTTCAATCTTTCAGTGTAATAATAAAAAGCCAGGTCAGAAGAATGTTCATTGTGCTGCAGTGTTGGAATGTGACAGTGAAACAGAACAGGCAACAACAAATAACATTCATGAAGTGGTTCAGAACAGAAGCTCTTATTGTGAAGGAGCAAACTGAACTAGGATGAGTTCACAGCAGCAACAGTAGAAGGACAGTGAGACAAATACTAAACACACAAACTGAGAGTCATGTGACTCCTGGACCCGCCAACCTCTGAGGCACGCAACGAGATGCGGTCGAAGTTGTAGCGCGGTCGGAGTTGATGCGGTCGTAGTTCAAGCAACGCAATGCGGTGGTAGTTGTAGCGACGCAGTTGTCGTTGTAGCAAGTTTTAGCGATGCGTTTGTAGTTTAACGATGCATTCGTAGTTTTAGCAACACTGTGGTAGTTTTAGCAACACGGTGGTAGTTGTAGCAACGCGGTCGTAGTTGATGCGTTTGTATTTGTAGCGAGTTTTAGTGATGCATTTGTAGTTGTAACGATGCATTCGTAGTTTTAGCAATGCGTGCGTTCATAGTTGTAGCGAAGCAGTCATAGTTGTAGTGACACGGCTGTAGTTGTGCGACGCGGTCGTAGTTGATGCGTTGTACTTGTAGCGACACGGTCGTAGTTTTAGCGATGCGTTCGTAGTTGTAGCAATGTGTTGTAGTGTTGACCTGGCTTTGTCTGTCCCTCACCCGTTTAGTTTTATTTTGAAGGAGCACTTCCCGTGGGAGAGGAAGTTCAAGCAATGCTACAATATTTAACGTTAGCCGCGGCAGACTATAGAGATTTCTGACACCCAGAAGAAATTCAACAGATTTACAAAGAAAAAAAATAATTTCTTAAAGCTTTCTCAGCCTTATGATGACGAGGAACAACCAGAAATTTGACTGCACAGCATATTTATGTAGCTTTATTTCCAACAGCATAAAGAGCTTCAAACCAATAACTCAATTCAATTCAATAATCTCATTTCAAACAACCAATCACTCAATCATCATAAGAGAATCATCACTACAACCATGAAACCAAAGCCGTGATGTGTTCAGTGTCCCATTGGAAACATCAGAGTTCACAGCAGCATTTTTAAAAAGTAAGTAAGGCACCTGAAAGCGTGTTTGTATGCTTCTTCTCTAGTACACTAGTTACAGTCCGTCTCTTGTCCTCATCTCGTCGTGGTGGTGAATCTGGTGTGGGGATGGACTATTCATGTCCACTGTCCTCTGTGTCCTCGTCTCCAGCTTGGTGTCCGTCCCCGTGTCTCTCATGGGAGTCAAGGATGTGCCGACTGGCCTGAATGATGCATTGCTGTTGTTTGAAGTAGACCTTCATCACTCCCTTCATCAACACGAAGGCCATGCCGCCCTGAGGGGACAGAACCCAGGTGGACCAACCATGTGATGATAAAGCAAAATGACTACAGGGATTCTTAAATATATATACATGCTATTCACCAGCAGGGTGCGCTGCAGATTAGAAGACATCCATCCGAATAGCAGCCGTCCCACCAGACCGGCTATGGAGGGGAAGACAAGCGCTCCACACAGAGTCCTGGACACAGACAGGTGGTCTCCTGGACCTCCATCAGCAGGGACTCTGGGCAGGTAACGGCTGCTACCTGAGGTAAGGTAAGGTAGGTGCATTCACACCAAAAACAATGGGATTTTTTACGCGGTGCTGTTGCATACAAAGTCGATGCAAAGACAGGAAAAGATGCAGCAGGTGGCCTGAATGACGGCACACAAAATATTTCAACTCCAGCCAATAATTTGCGTGACACAGATGTGAAAACCAATCAGCGTTGAGATTCTCCTCCTGTCGGTCCGTGGTCCACCAGAGCTCTACGATCTGATCGGACATGTATATACTGTATATGTGTGTGTGTGTGTGTGTACTCCTACCTGGTGGTACCTCCCCTCTGCAGGAGAACCTCAGACACAGCCTCACCAGGTAGTCCTCCCAGCGGATCATCTTTCCCAGCACCAGCACCACAGGGATTGTGGGTAGACCCATCAGAAGGAAGAGAGGGTCGGCTCGCTCCATCACACACAGGCCCTTCTTATGACCCACCACCTGAGGAGGAGGAACACAGGTCACCAGACCGTCTGCCAGACCGTCTGCCAGACCATCTGCCTGCCTCTACTTCCTGTCTGGCCAGTATGCCGGGTGCACCTGCATGACGGTCACCGCTCCGTAGGTGACGGCGGACCAGTACACGGTTCCCACCAGCACGCCGACAGCAGCGAAGGGACTGAGACGGGACAGAGTCCGGTCCACCTGCTGCAGGAAGTACACCAGCGGGCCTGAGGACAAGACCACATTGCACATTTAACATTCTGGAGGTTTTCTTCATGGAGACATGTTGATGGACCACAGAGCACCACCTAGTGGCCGAGGACAAAAAAGACATCACACAGATTCATCTGTCAGAGGCGTCCATTAAAGGCAGCACTGAGCCTCACTGAGGTGGCACCTAGGTCACAGGCCTTTCTGAGCTACAGTTCAAACGGCTTGATGAAGAGGATGCTTTCTTTGACTGAACACTGCTGGTTGCTGTGGACTCACCCATCTGGGGGAAGGTGATGTGGTATTCAGTAGCACACTGAGGACAGCTGACCGATCCTTCACTGTTCCCTTTCTGCTTCTCATCAAGCCAGCGCTGAAGACACAACTGATGGATCCACTTTGTGCAGCCTTTACACCTGCAGGGACTCACCCACTCTGCAGCGTGGTCGTCCCTCTCTGTGGAGAAACACACCCAGCAGTGTCTGGAGGGACAGACACAGACACACAGACACAGAGACACAGACACACAGAGAGACAGACACAGAGACACAGACACACAGAGAGACAGACACAGAGAGGCAGATACAGAGAGACACAGAGAGACACAGAGATGCAAATAAAGAGAGACAGAGAGAGAGACAGCGACAGAGAGACAGACACAGAGAGAGACAGAAAGAGACAGAGACACAGACATGCAGAGACAGACACAGAGAGACAGAGACACAGAAACGCAGAGACAGACAGAGAGACGGAGAGAGAGACAGACACACAGAGGCAGATACAGAGAGACAGAGAGAGAGACAGCGACAGAGAGAGACAGACACAGAGAGACAGAGACACAGACATGCAGAGACAGGCACAGAGAGAAAGGGACAGACAGAGAGGCAGAGATAGAGACAGAGACACAGAGAGACAGACAATATAACTCAAGTCTGTGTAAACTGTAGTCATGAATGATCTCACTGTCCCTCTGTGTGTGTTGTTATCAGATCATTAGCATAAGGCTAAGATAATCAATATATCAATAGTCTACAGATATGATAAAATCAATATATCTCTGCTTGTATTGGCTCCAGCTGGACTTCAGGAGCTCCAGTGTGTGACTTGATTTCTATTTTCTATGAGGGCAACGTGTCATGTGGTCAGGAGGCGGGGTCTTACTTCTCAGGTTGCTCCTCAGCCATCGCCATGGTAACAAGAGGCTCTTCTCTCTTGAATGTCATGAACCCATCACACCTGTGAAGATACATCCAACAGGAAGTGAACAAACAGAGCATCAAGTTCTGTTAGAGACCAGAGTCGGTACCTGATCAGGTAGAGACCAGAGTACCTGATCAGGTAGAGACCAGAGTCGGTACCTGATCAGGTATAGATCAGGTAGAGACCAGAGTACCTGATCAGGTATACAGCAGGTTTTGTACACACCTGTCTATAACACTAACCCTAACCCTCACACACATAGCAGTTTAATCAATATAATATTGATTAGAGCATAACTTGATTGATTAGTAATGTACATTAGTTCAGTTCAATGGCTTACTTTATTTAAGTCTTATTTCACAATATTATTATTTATGTGCACACCTGTCTATAACCTGTCTTTATGTATCTGTCTTTATACAGAGATAAGTCTTTATCTCAGATACTCGAGGACAGAATGGAACTACGTATATTTAAAAAGGTCAAAGTGCAACTGTCAGCTTATTACAAGCTACTTCAAACTTTTACTCAACGCGTTAGTGTTTATTGCACTACATCTATTTATATTTATTGTAGATTCACATTATTTATACAATAAAACCTGAATATTCTCCAGTAATTACTGTTATTATGGATGTGACGTAGTGGAACCCGACTGTAGGCGGCCTGTCAGCAGCTAGCTCGTTAACTTTACGTTAGCTAGCTAGCTAGCTAGTGAGCTAGCAGTGAGCTAGGCTAACCGCTAGCGCAGCTTCTGGAGAAGCGCCTTTAGAGAACAGTTTGTGTTGTTAACATACAATATAAAACCAAACTTACCTGACAAAAAACGAGATATCCAAATATAGAAAACGTTTGACTTGTGCGTTCTGTTTTCATCGCGTTACGTCAGAACAGCAGGCTAGCGAGGCTCTCAGCAGCTTTCTGATTGGTCAGTGAATGTGACGGTATTTGCTACGTTCAGGGCGTGTAGGAAATCAGACAGCCCAACTCGAGGGAGGTAGTTCACATGTTATTGTGGACAATATTGGCATTAATGGAAGTAACAGTGATAGAACACGTAGTTATGGTTCACTTCCTCCATCCGGAGGTTTTGGTCTCACTTAATTAATTATAAACAATGATGGTTATTGGAGCATTACTGTCTTTCAAGATATTTCATAGAATGTACTCAGTAGAAAGAAGAAGAGTTTACTATGTATTATAAGAAAAATAAAATAAATAAATATATATGTATATATATGTTTCACTGTAGGTTGACACGGATGGTTCTTCTTCTTCTTCTTGTTTATGTTTGCAGTTCTGCATTTGATCATCAGTACAAAAAAGAAAGTGAAAAGGAAAATGCCATCCATGTTATTCTTTTATATCATATACCTCACTATACATTTTCATTCAGTCCAAATCCCAGAGAAATTAAGTTGAATATGCTATACAACGGAACAGGAGATTTTCAGGAAACCATCTCTGCTATTATTGAATGAAAAATTACTTTTAGAGATGATTGATTGATAACCAAAAAAAGTTGTCTGACAGCTGATGATTGACAGCTGATAACTGACAGCTGATGACTGACAGCTGATCATTGACAGCCTATGACAGCTGATAACTGACAGCTGATCATTGACAGCTGATGACTGTTGATAATTGACAGCTGATGACAGCTGATAACTGACATAACTTGACAGCTGATAACTGACAGCTGATGACAGCAGATAACTGACATAACCGACAGCTGATGACTGACATCTGATAACTGACAGCTGATGACTGACATCTGATAACTGACAGCTGATGACGGACATCGGATAACTGACAGCTGATGACAGCAGATAACTGACATAACCGACAGCTTTTGACTGTTCTTCAGAAGTTCTTGTGAATTTGCTTTGACCACAAAGAGACATCCAGCAGCAGCCATTAACTTATTTATTATTTTGAATTTATGAAAAGTAAAAGCAAACACTGGAATAAACAGTATTGTACATTTTGAGTCCGTACGATTGTTTTTGTACACAAGGCCCATGACTCTCTTTTAAAAATACCCAGAAGAAGAAGACATGGAGGAAACTGTGGACACGACCCCTTCACTGCCCCGGAGAAGCTGGGAAATCAAGGACATCCAGACTTTACTCGTCCATAGAGGAGGAACATTAGAAATAGCCGTTTCTTCAGGTCTCCTGGATCTTTAAGTCACATGAGACGTTCTCACCATTTCTCGACTTTGGGTCGTTCAGAGAAACAAATGTATATCGGCTGTAGCAGCTTCCTACAGCTGATCAATCAGTAACTCAAAGTGTGACGTCATCTATCAAGACTAAAGAACTCAGACTAAAGTTTCTATCTGAACTCAGGATAAAGTTTCTATCTGAACTCAGGATAAAGTTTCTATCTGAACTCAGGATAAAGTTTCTATCTGAACTCAGGATAAAGTTTCTATCTGAACTCAGGATAAAGTTTCTATCTGAACTCAGACTAAAGTTTCTATCTGAACTCAGGATAAAGTTTCTATCTGAACTCAGGATAAAGTTTCTATCTGAACTCAGGATAAAGTTTCTATCTGAACTCAGGATAAAGTTTCTATCTGAACTCAGGATAAAGTTTCTAACTGAAGTCAGACTAAAGTTTCTATCTGAACTCAGGATAAAGTTTCTATCTGAACTCAGGATAAAGTTTCTATCTGAACTCAGACTAAAGTTTCTATCTGAACTCAGACTAAAGTTTCCTCCTACAAAGTTAAACATCGAACCAGTGATGATAAAAAAACAAAAAGGCATTTTTCTACATTTGTTTTAATGGCATCAGCTGAGACAAAAAGCTGACACAACATTTCCTCATCAACACCAACGTGTGATGTCATGTTTCCGTAGCAACACTTCATAATGAATGACAGAACAGCTGATAAATTAAGCGTATTAGGTGGGAGTGGGAGTTTGGCCAGATATATAATACAGTGGTGATCTTTTCTTATGTACAGCTCTGCTGTACAACTTCAAACCAGAAACATTTCTACAAAACGAACAGCAAAGAAAAAGTCTATCTTCGGTCTGGAATGGAAAACAGTAGCAAAACAAATAAAAGAAAACATTCAGGTTTATTGACATTTCATGATATTCTAGGCCTTGTAGAGTTTGGTAGGCCAGAGAAAACACCAAGACTTCCTAGTGGACTAAGTGATAGGAGAGTCCACCAACGGTCTCTGGTGCCCTCTTGGGATGAAGACCAGGGAGACCAGCAGGGACCAGAACATACAGGTGTGTGTCTGTTTGTCCAGCAGGCTGAAACGATAAAGTAGTACGAAGCAGAGGGACCAGAGACGAGTCTCCGACAGTATGACAGGGGTTTAAGGGCAGTTCTGGGGTCAGTCCCACCTAGAAGGTCTTCCTGTGGATGGCCCGCGCTCTGTCTTCTTCATACTCACGCTTCGACACCCACATCTTCTTAAAGGTGTCCAACGACGCCAAGATGGACCCGCTGCCGGAGGAGAGACCAGTTACTCCACGTTTCCATGACAACCAGCCAACGGAAGTTATGCATTTTATCAGACGGCATGTTTCCACGACAACAAGCTAAATAAAGTGATGCATGTTATCAGGTGACAACTTTTTTCTCATGTTCTTTTATGAAGATATGGAAATACTGATTGAGATAGTTGGAGTTCGGCGGTAGCTGTGATGAGGTGGATGAAAGTGAAGCAATGTGGTTTTAGTACATCATGGTTCATGTAATCTGAATACTTACCCGATCCATGTGGAGTAGAGTCTCTCCTGAGGAGCGGAGATCTGCAGAAGAACACACAAGTGGAAATAAGACACATATTTCTAATAGAGATGTAATGCCACAAAATACATACATGAGTAAATAGAATTAAACATCAATAAATACATTTAAACACATTCATGAGTGATTTCCAGTGGACAACAAAAACCTAGACCCACCTTGATCTTCACGTCTTTGGGAGCAAGCTTCTTGACTTCAGTTAGTAGTCGTTCCCCAAAGCCTGAACAGAGACCAGCAACTGTGATTTAGACCTGAAACCATCCCGCCAAGCCCTCATCCCTTTAGACCTGAAACCAGCCCCCCAAGCCCCCATCCCTTTACACCTGAAACCAGCCCCCCAAGCCCCCATCCCTTTACACCTGAAACCAGCCCCCCAAGCCCCCATCCCTTTACATCCTAACAGAGACAGTTTCATTCATCTTTGACCCGACCTTTGATCAAGGTGGATCCACCACACAGGACGATGGTGGAGAAGAGTGTGCGTCGCAGGTCCATGTCAGACTTCTGGATGGCGTAGGCCAGGACCTCGTGGATCCCTGAACTTTCGTCTCCAATCAGGTCGGGTCTGAACAGAAGCTCTGGAGCCCGGAACCGAGCCGGACCGATCTGGAAGATGTTTCTGCTTAGTTACTGGTTCGAGATAGACAGATCTATATATGGACATATTTCATGTAGACTCACGTTTAAAGTGCTTCCATCAGGGAGGACGTACTGAGCCTTCTCTGTTTCTAAAGTCTCGTCCTTTTGCGGGTTGAGAGACAGATAACAGGCCCTCTGCACAGATGGAAACACGTGATTAAACAGATCAATAAGTGATTAAAAAATCAACCCGGCGAGCAGCTTACCTCTTTGACGGTGCGAACCACCTCAAACTCTGCCGAGGTGTTGAAGTTGTAGCCTTCCTTACGCAGCAGCAGGCGGAGGTACCGCGACACGTCTCTGCCAGCAATGTCCACGCGCATGATGGAGTGTGGGATGGCGAAGCCCTCGTAGATGGGCACCACGTGGGTCACGCCATCCCCCGAATCCAACACCACACCGGTGGTGCGACCTGTGGCATACCTGCATGTAACACGACGGTCACAGTTAGCCGTTACACAAGCAGCATCTGTGTAATAATGTTTGAATTCATGCTGGATCTACTCCTCTGGTCTCTCTAGATCTTTACACAACAAGACTCATCTCATCATGTGGAAATGAAAGAATAGTCCCGTCTTTACGGTGGACTCACAGGCTGAGGACCGCCTGCATGGAGATGAAGAGGGCCGGAACGTTGAAGGTCTCAAAGAAGACCTCGGCCGCCTTCTCCCGGTTCTTGCTGGGGTTGAGAGGAGCTTCAGTCAGCAGCACAGGATGCTACGAACAGAAAGATGTCCGTGTCAGTCATGTGACCTTGTTATGATTCAGAAGCAAGAAGAGGATCTCACCTCCTCGGAGAAAGTCTGCAGCTGCTCCTTGGAATAAACATACTGCCAGATCCTCTCCATGTCGTTCCAGTCCTTCACAATGCCGTGCTCCATGGGATACCGGACCGACAACAGACCCCGGTGCTCCTGAGGACCACAGAGACCACGTTAGTCAGACCAGGTTCAGGGTTTTCCTGAAGGCTCATGGGAACAGAAGGAGGCGCTGCTTCTAACACCTGATGTAATCCAGACACACATTCTACCCTCCAAGAAGGCTGGTGGTGCAGCCAGATGAACCTGTTCAAGGTCTGACAGTCCACCACCACCAGCACCAGAACCAGCACACCACCTCTGTGAGTCCATTTAAGTCCAGTGAAACCAGGATCACTAGCCTGGATTAATACTTAATTTAGAACATGTATCATATGAGCACAATATAAAACTATAAAGCTCTTAAAACTAGATTCTTACACAGGATTCCTCTACCAGACATTAGCTTATCATGAAAGATGAATAAGCTGGGATCTGTGGAGGGCTACTGAAGGTTGAGGCTGACATGAGTCTGTACATGTAATTAGATTTGTACATTTCTGAATCAAAGGACACATTGTAGAAACACGGATTTCAGAGTTTTACTGTGATGGGGATGAGAGACTGTTACCTCGGCCTTGGGTCCGATGAAGAGGTCTCCCTCCAGGGCTCCTGCCATCACACGGACATGTTTGGGACGACCCACACTATGACACACACACAGTGAAACATATGAGATACGACAGTAGAGCTGAAACAGTGTCCACTTATTTGAATCACTTTCATGTTCATGGGTGTTTATTTATAGAATGATATATTATCTTCAGGATTTAGACTGTTGATCAAACATCTTAAATACTTGTTAAATGATGTTGATGGATAAAATAATCAGCAGATTAGCAGGGATGTCCAGGAACACTTACTAGTTAGGGAAGCAGTATTTGGGGATCTGGTCTCCTGCGAAACCAGCCTTGATAACCCCTGAACCCTGCAGGAGGGAGGACAGACATGAGAGGTTTGTGGGTTTTAATCTGTGAGCGAGGATGAAGGTCATGAGACTCAGCCTGAAGACACCAGCAGCAGAACAGAAACAGAACTCTGTTGTGGAGCGTCGTGACACACAATCATGTGTTACATTCATTCACACTGAACCGCTGAAGAGACACCAACTTCACTAGTCTGACCTCATTAAGAATTTAAACCACATTACAAACCTTTGTAGAATATAACTAAAGAATTTACTGAGAAAGGATCACACCTGGTTGTCCTCCACTCAAGAAATACTTAGTGACCAAACACTGAGTCGATGTCATGGACAGATCTGTAAAACTAAGAATGTAAAAGAATCATTTTAACACACACACACACACACACACACACACACACACACACACACACACATACATCTATATATATATATATATATATATATATATATATATATATATATATATATATATAGAGAGACATGTAATGACCTGTGTCTTGCTAGAAGCTTTTGAGCACATAGACCAGCCCTAAAAATGACTCATGGAGTAAAGAAATCTTAGTAGACAACTGTCAAAATACAGCATGAACCAAACACACACACACACACACACACACACACACACACACACACACACACACACACACACACACACACTGCTGCTGTATTAGTACTTTCACTGTGGTAAATTATCTAAATAATCGTCACGTGAACAAACATGACACGCAGGGACACCGTTTGTATTGGTTTGACTGTGATGCTAACATCCTCCCGTCTGTGCTACAGACGCAGCTAGCATGTAGCCAATGGAAGCTAATGGGAGACTCGCAACCTGCCACCTCACCCTGCTATGCTAATCATGTAGCATTAGGAAGATTCGTAACGACACGGATACGGGACCACGGGTAAGGACCACGGGTACAGGACCACGGACAGCTAACATTAAGTATCTTAGCAACATTTCGGATCTAACCTAGCCTGTTTGTGCTGGAAGCTAGCTGCAGCTGTAGCTAGAACTTGCTGTGGGCTTCAATAAACCGAGGGACGCTATAGCAACCGTAGCCAACGTTACACTGTTAGCTTTTTAGGTCACGTAGAAAAGGGAAGGAATGCTGGTAGACACTACGTTTAACGGGGGACCGGGACCGTCCACCTATTCGGTTAGCTTCACAAGCTAACGAGTAGCAGCACAGCCGGCCAGCGGCCTCGATTAGGGTGTGGATGGATGAATGACATCATCATACTTACATTATCAATCACAACGGGCTGGTTAGCTAAAATGTCATACGACTCCATGACGGACTGGCTGGTTCAGAATTATTTCTATCGATCCCTGTTTTCCTCCCGAACTGCTTGATCATGTAAAATATCACTGTCTCTCCGGACGCCGCCGCTCCTCGCTGATCCTGCCGCTGTCGGTGAACCGCCTAGGCCCCGCCCGCACGGGACCACGGCGGCGTCCGCGTGACTGACAGCGGCATCAGCCAATCACGAGAACCGGCGTCCTGACCGACAGCAGGGTGAGCCAACCGCAGCGGTTCATGGCGATGCGTTAAGGAACATGTCAACGGGCAGCAGCAGCTTCTTTGTCAAACCTCTGGAAAGCACAGCTTCTCTTTGTGAACCAGCTGTTTGTTGTGATCAATACTGGCACCACTAGTTTGCTGTACATTCCTGGAACAAAGCATTTTCTTCTTCAAGAAAATATTTATGATAGACAGTAATGACAACAAACCCTCTGATTATTTTGAAAATATCTTTTATTTAATTTATCTACTATCTTAAACATACTATGAAATAAATACGTTTCCAAAGCCGTGTATTTGACATAAGCTGATATTCTGGACCAAAGTGGTGGAACCACAACCTTTTATCTCATAACCAAGATGGATTCTATAATTAAATCTACTATATCTAATCACTTACTGGTTGCCCTGGGGTCAGCAGCCGACTCTTCCTCCTGAACTCACAGTGAAACACAGAACTGATGATGAGGATCAAATAGATCGGGTTTATATCAAGTGGCACTTTTACTGACAAAACTTCAGAATAAAAGCTGTTTGTTTGCTTTGACTTAAAAATCTCTCTGAAGACAACGAGGAATGCACAACACCAAGTGAAGTACAAGTATGAGGATTTATTGGTTCAGTAGAAGCAGTTAAGCGGAGCGACATTGTAACAATGTAAACCGAATGGAAATGTTCATCCTGTTAAATATGAAAGAGTGACATGGTCAGCAGGTCCATCAGGACCATCGAGTCCTGAGACAGAACGAGTCAAGAGGTAGAAGGACGTCCAACAACCTCCTCGAGCCTGAAGAATGAAACGTGTGTGAGGAATATTTGAGAGCTGTGTAATAACGTCTAAATTATTATTAAATGAGGTCTGGAGACGTTAGTGGGGCAGCTCATGGGCCACCAGCTTGTAGTGGGAACCACAGGATGGGCAGCGCTGGGCCTCGCCCTCATGGAGCCAGAACCAAACCACGGCCGTGTTGTCTTCTTCGCCTGAAAACAGGAAACCAGAGCAGCTCAGAACCAGATCACGGACCTCCATCAGGATCCACAAGTAAAAGATGAGGAGACCACTTACAGACGCATCCCACAATCCTCTTGTTAGTGATGGAGGGAACCAGGTGGGGGTCGACCTTGGAGCCGGCGTACTCCTTTGGCTTCAGCATGTTGTAGGGGTCCTGAAGGATTCAGGTTAGTGAGACCAGGATCAACAATCATGTCAGTCTCAACTGGTCTTACATGTAACATCATGTTATCATTCCATGTGCCGTCAGGGGGGCTAGCAATTTGTGGACCAATTCACTTTAAATTGATCTTTGCAGGTTGAAACACAGAAATCTAGTTCATTGGTGAAATCATAATCACTGATGGTGTCTCACCGATCCCTCCTTCATGGCGGTCATGATGACCTTCTCCAGTCCTGTGGCTTGTTCCTCATCAGTGGGAATCCCTGACGACGGACCAGATAACGTTAGTAACGTAGGAAACAAGCACATCAACACTGCTCTGCTTCCATGGATCACATCTTCATATGGGGCGACTATGTATTAATTGTTGTTTATTCTATGAGTCTTCTGTCCATCCTGGTAGAGATCCTCCTCAGTGTCTCCCTGATATTTATTACAGTTCTTTCTAAACCTTTTTGTTTTAAAAAGTTTTTTTTAAGGGAGTCAGTCAGACAGTTTGTCGTATTTAACCCTCTACTGCACGGTGTTGCCATATGGCAACATACCCTTTCTTTGGCAATTTCTTAAAAATGTAAAATAAACATGAGCTCTGATTGGTCTTAAATTCATGGTAGAACCTGGTGGTAACCAATGATATGCTTAGATGGCATCATAACATTAATGATAACAACGATAATGGTGACAGTAATAATAGAAATGTGTGTCGACTCGTTTTAAACTAATTCTACGGTGGAAAATGTCTTCATGTTATAAACGCGTTACAGCTATTACACTAATCATATGACGTCATTAAACCGCCGGGTTTTTAATTGAAGTCCGGCTGATCTCGGTGCTGAAGAAAGTTGTCACGGGGCAGCAAGTCTTCCGCCGGCCCGGCAGTAGGCTGGTCTGTCCTTCCTGTGGACGAACCCCCTTTAAAACCCCCTACTCGGTCTTTAAGGCTCTATAGATCGGTGCTGGTTCGGGTCTCACCTCCAGCCGCCATGCCGCGGGTCACAGCAAGTACCGGGGCGGCCCGGCGGGTCACAGCTGCCCGGAGAGCTGAACGGAGCAGTAACCTTGCAGCCATTTCTCCTTCTGTGCAGCTCTGCAGTCACCAGGAGCAGGTCGCACGCTAATGACGTCTGGAAGTCTTAAACAGCTTCCACTATCACTAGCGCCCCCAGCAACCTGGAGGATGAACTGAAGAGCTACATCTAATCCGCCGACAAAACGAAGAAAACGTAATAATCAAACTATCAAGAGGAAACAAATTAAACTAATGAAAACTAAATGTTATTATTTCTCCAATGGTGTTCATAGAAGGTCTTTCCAACCCGTTTTCTTATTACTGATATTTTAATCTCTCTGAGTCATGAACATTTGCTCTGAATCATCCTTCAATTAAACCACTCTCCTCCTTCCCATTAACTCCAACATAACACACATAAGGAGTTCTGATGAACCATTGTAGTAATTCAAACAATAAATCTTCTCTCCATGCACCTACGCCTCTAACTGACCTCCTCCAGCACCTCTAACCTCCTCCAGCACCTGTAACTGACCTCCTCCAGCACCTGTAACTGACCTCCTCCAGCACCTCTAACCTCCTCCAGCACCTGTAACTGACCTCCTCCAGCACCTGTAACCGACCTCCTCCAGCACCTGTAACCGACTTCCTCCAGCACCTCCAACCTCCTCCAGCACCTGTAACCTCCTCCAGCACCTGTAACCGACCTCCTCCAGCACCTGTAACCGACTTCCTCCAGCACCTCCAACCTCCTCCAGCACCTGTAACCGACTTCCTCCAGCACCTCCAACCTCCTCCAGCACCTGTAACTGACCTCCTCCAGCACCTGTAACCGACCTCCTCCAGCACCTGTAACCGACTTCCTCCAGCACCTCCAACCTCCTCCAGCACCTGTAACTGACCTCCTCCGGTACCTGTAACCTCCTCCGGCACCTCTAACCTCCTCCAGCACCTGTAACCTCCTCCAGAACCTGTAACCAACCTCCTCCGGCACCTGTCACATCCTCCACCTGGAACATTTTTAAGAGAACAAGAAGGCGAAGACAAAAGTGTCCAATGAGTAAAAGACGTCCATCAATAGGAGATGACAAACTTTATTGATCAATAAGAGGTAAGTGGAGTGAACAGTGTAACATTGTACAGTACATGCCTCAATGTAAACTGAATGGAAAGGTTTAGAAGAATCTGTTGATCCCTGTTTAACATGTAAAGATTGGAATATTTAAGCAGATATTCAGCTGTGGAATAACGTCTAATTTACTATTATTAATAATGATAATAATAATAAATGAGGTCTGGAGACGTTAGTGGGGCAGCTCATGGGCCACCAGCTTGTAGTGGGAACCACAAGATGGGCAGCGCTGGGCCTCGCCCTCATGGAGCCAGAACCAAACCACGGCTGTGTTGTCTTCTTCGCCTGAAAACAGGAAACCAGAGCAGCTCAGAACCAGATCACGGACCTCCATCAGGATCCACAAGTAAAAGATGAGGAGACCACTTACAGACGCATCCCACAATCCTCTTGTTAGTGATGGAGGGAACCAGGTGGGGGTCGACCTTGGAGCCGGCGTACTCCTTTGGCTTCAGCATGTTGTAGGGGTCCTGAAGGATTCAGGGTAGTGAGACCAGGATCAACAATCATGTCAGTCTAAACTGGTCCTACATGTAACATCATGTCGTTACTACCATCATTCCATGTGCCGTCAGGGGGGCTAGCAATTTGTGAACCAATTCACTTTAAATTGATCTTTGCAGGTTGAAACACAGAAATCTAGTTCACTGGTGAAATCATAATCACTGATGGTATCTCACCGATCCCTCCTTCATGGCGGTCATGATGACCTTCTCCAGTCCTGTGGCTTGTTCCTCATCAGTGGGAATCCCTGACGATGTACAAAGGTCCGGATAACGTTAGTAACGTAGCAAACAAGCACGTCTACACAAAGGTCCAGGGGCGCGTTCCAGAAAGCAGGGGCCTGTACTACGAAGCGAGTTCAACATACCCAGGGTATCTTTCAGAGATCCAGCTTAAGTAACCCTAACAAAGGTAATCGGAGATAAGCGGTCACACTAAGCTGGTTATCAACTTGTTAAGTCAACCCAGGGTTTCCCTGTCCAGCTATGAGCGCGTGCACATGAAAGAGGTGGGGTTTGCAGCATTTGACCAATCACAAACATGGATCAGTCTACAGGCAGCGGAGCGGCGTATTTCACGTACGAGGAGCGAACCATAATCTTACAGAAATACGAAGTTAAACATATAATACAGGCAAAAGCAACAGTTTCATCTGCCAAATGCAGGAAGGACAGCTGGCAAAAACTCGCCGACTGTGTGAATGCGGAAGTAAGTAGATCTGACTAATTAAATAAACACGGTAACTGCGCTGATAGCTCAATGCTTGTGTTACTGCCCAATGAACCGTGGTTTTCTGCAGCGGTCCCGGGTTCAAATCCGCCCATCGGTTGTCTTTTAAATCATGTAGTCGCTTTCTCTCATCCCTTTAACTCTCACAATGTCCTTCCGCAATAAAAGGCCAAAAAATATAACTTTAAAATAATGAATGTGTTGCTTAGATGTATTCTTATAACGTGGTGTATGACAATATCAGCCTAATTCTTTCAGCTGCAATCCCGGCGGTGTAAAACGGACTTGGGAGCGAATAAAATACATATAAAAACATAATTCAAAGTGGTAAGTAGGCTGTACGCTGACACAGATAAGTCATGCCCTCTCATGACAATCTGTATCTCTCATATAAAACATCGTCAGGGACAGACAAAAGGGTTTTTGCTGACCTAAATTTAAATTTAGGTCATTTAGCAGACGCTTACAATAAGTACATTTGTCAAAAGAAGGAAACAAAGAAACCACAACGTATCATTGCCGATAAAGTAAGAGCTAAAAATAGAACAAGTGTTAGATCCTCGTCTGAGTAAAGTAGGACCTTAAGAGCACCAGTGCTATGATCAGAGTGCTATAGGTAAGTTAGGGGGTGTTAGTGGGTCATGCTATGTAGAGTCGAGGTGAAGTCTGAACAGGTGAGTCTTGAGCCTTTTTCGGAAGATGGCAAATGACTCTGCTGTCCTGACATTGGTCGGGAGTTCGTTCCACCACTGAGGACCAGAACAGAGAAGAGTCTGGACTTTGCTGAGCGACATTTGTTTGATTTCAGCGATGGTGGTACCAGCCAGCCAGCTGAAGTAGAGGAGCGAAGTGCTCGCTTCGGGGCATGAGGTTTGACCAGTGTTTGAAGGTAGATGGGTGCCGTTCCATTGATGGCCCTGAAGGCCAGTTGTTTTCTCCATAAACACAAACTAATATCTTATAACGCTCTCCCGGTTTCCATGGTGAATCGTAGTATGGCTTTGTAGAGTCGACAGGCACGCGCGTAACTCAGAGTTTACATCTAGAGTTGATTGAACTCATTCAAAACCACTTTTCTGAAACCGAAAACTCAGAGTTTGACAGCTCAGGGTTGGTCAACCTAGAGTTCAGGTTTTGACTCAGAGTTTGCTAAACTTGCTTCCTGAAACGGGCCCCAGATAACATTAGTAATGTAGTAACCAAACACGTCAACACAAAGGTCCAGATCACGTTAGTAACGTAGGAAACAAGCACGTCAACACTGCTCTGCTTCCATGGCTCACATCTTCATATGGAGCGACTATGTTGTTAAGCGTATCCAGAACGCTGCAGCACGCCTTGTCTTCCATCTACCCAAATTCTCCCATGTGACCCCCCTCCTCCGCGACCTCCACTGGCTCCTTGTTGCAGCACGCATCCAATTCAAGACGATGGCACTGGCCTTCAAGGCCATCGATGGAACGGCACCTGTCTACCTTCAAACACTGGCCAAACCTCATACCCCGAAGCGAGCACCTCGCTCCTCTATAGCTGGCCGGCTAGTACCACCATCGCTGAAATCAAACAAATGTCGCTCAGCAAAGTCCCGACTCTTCTCTGTTCTGGTCCTCAGTGGTGGAACCAATGTAGTTATCATTATGATAACAACGATAATGATGATAGTAATAATATGTGTGTCGACTCGTTTTAAACTAATTCTACGGTGGAAAAGCAGGTCTTCCGCTAGCCCGGCAGTAGCCTGGTCTGTCCTTCCTGTGGACGAACCCCCTTTAAAAACCCCTACTCGGTCTTTAAGGCTCTAAAGATCGGTACTGGTTCGGGTCTCACCTCCAGCCGCCATGCCGCGGGTCACAGCAAGTACCGGGGCGGCCCGGCGGGTCACAGCTACCCGGAGAGCTGAACGGAGCAGTAACCTTGCAGCCATTTCTCCTTCTTCTTCTTCTCTTGTCGCGTGGTAATGACGTCGTGGCTGGCCCAGTTCCTGTTTTAACGGAAGTGCCTCTTAAAAAAAACAAAAAAACAAAACGGAAGTGCCTCTTCGAAAATATGGTTTCAATCCCTGTTTATTATCATTTTTAAATACATTTTGTTATTATTATGTGTATATTCACATTAATCTTCCCAAGTTAACATACACAATTTAATTATAGCCTACTGGAGGCTATATATAATTTGACATATTTCAAAATGTTTAAATATCTTGTTACATAGATGCTCTGACATCAATTATGTATTATTCTTTATACACATATTTTTCAATTTGTAATTTTCATCAACCTGATAAGTGACTAACATTTGATTTTTTTTTTATACATTTTCTGTGCTGCTGTTATATCACACCAGATAAAAGGAGAAATTACACTATTTCTGTTTTATTACCACTAATATGAGCAAACATTTCCTGACCAGCAGCAGTGGATTAAATCATGTGTGTGTAACAGTTACACAAACGTCCACCACTAGACTTTATTTTCTTTCATCCAGTCAAACAATGCAACTAGAGAAGCTCTACATAATTGGCGGGGAACATGCCGAATTGTCCGTTCGGTCCGTATCCTCTCCACCATCCCTCATCCACCATCTCGATCCCGCTGATGATGTCATCGGGGTCAAAGGTGATCTCAGTGTCATCAACTGTGAAGGAGAGACGATGGTGAAGAGAGCAGCATCAACACCTGTATCGCCTGTGTGTGTGTGTGTGTGTGTGTGTGTGTACATACCAGCCTGGTAATCATACAGAGCTCTGGCACTGATGGTTTGTCCACTGATGGTCTGTCCACTCATGTCCACATCACCGTCTCCAGCCTGACAGTCAAAACAGTTTTCTGTCAGTGTTTAAACTGGAAATTAAAGGAACTCCAGCCTCAAATCACTTTTCATCATCTGAAAACCAAAGTATCTCTCTATTTACAGTGTTGTCGTTTGATTCAGGTCTACATCTGGACATTTAAGGCCAACGTATTTGAATTCTACATATTGTCTTATAGACATACATAGTGACTGCCCTGTACTGGTTGAAACACTGCTATTGGCAGTGAATGTTTCTATTAGCTGATCTGGAGTCAGGGGAAGTAAGGATGCAGCTTTAGTCACCAATAGTTTATAAACAACTACCCTATGATTTTACAAAAGAATAAAAGGAATTTTCCACAGAAACCAGTAACTAAATGCATGAGTAGAAGTATATTGTATACTTGAATAAAGTACTTGTTCAGTGTAAGTACAGTACTGTGTGTACTCACAGTGGAGATGTCTTGCTGGATGACATCTTCATACAGGTCCTCATCCGTCTCCGTCCATGTTGGATGTGGCGCCTCGTACAGATTCTCCTCTGGAGGTAGGACACATTCATGAACAACAAGCTGAATATTGTTATAATTCAGTTTCTTCTGATGGAGGAAATACTCCTTTACAATAGAATTCACTAAGAGTGTGCGGTAGTCTAAGTCTGTTGTATTATATACTGAAAGAACTGAAAAGTTCCTCTAGATGGCATTGCCCAGGCCTCCAGCACCACCGTAAAGGATTTCTCTTCGATCAGGATCGGTCCTTTAACTCCCTCATAAAACAAACTTCAAGGACTGCCTTCTGTCCTTGAAGACACATCCTGACTCAAAATGATGCATAAAAATGCTCCATGTTACTTTGAGAATAGATTATTGTAATTCTGCTCCAATAAGTCTCTTAAGACTCTCCAGCTGGTCCAGAATGCTGCAGCTTGAGTTCTAACAAGAACCTGGAAAATAGATGACATTACATCTGTATTAGCTTCTCTGAACTGGCTGCATGTGAAATCCAAAGCCCTTAATGGTCAAGCACCCTCATTTCTTACAGAGCTCATAGTACCCCTTAACCCACAAGACCACTGTGCTCCCAGAATGCAACATTGCCTGTGGTTCCTAGAGTCTCCAGAAGTAGACTGGGAGCCAGAGCCTTCAGCTATCAGGCTCCCCTCCTGTGGAACCAGATCCCAGTTTCAGTCCAGGAGGCAGACCAACTCACCACATTTAAGTGTATGCTTAAGACTTCCCTCTTTGATAAGGGTGGGCCTGTCCTGGACCAGCCCTTAGTTAAGCTGCTACAGGTGGACCAGCCCTTAGTTAAGCTGCTACAGGTGGACCAGCCCTTAGTTAAGCTGCTACAGGTGGACCAGCCCTTAGTTAAGCTGCTACAGGTGGACCAGCCCTTAGTTAAGCTGCTACAGGTGGACCAGCCCTTAGTTAAGCTGCAACAGGTGGACCAGCCCTTAGTTAAGCTGTTACAGGTGGACCAGCCCTTAGTTAAGCTGCAACAGGTGGACCAGCCCTTAGTTAAGCTGTTACAGGTGGACCAGTCCTTAGTTAAGCTGTTACAGGTGGACCAGCCCTTAGTTAAGCTGTTACAGGTGGACCAGTCCTTAGTTAAGCTGCTACAGGTGGACCAGCCCTTAGTTAAGCTGTTACAGGTGGACCAGCCCTTAGTTAAGCTGTTACAGGTGGACCAGCCCTTAGTTAAGATGCTACAGGTGGACCAGCCCTTAGTTAAGCTGCTACAGGTGGACCAGTCCTTAGTTGAGCTGTTACAGGTGGACCAGTCCTTAGTTAAGCTGCTATAGGACTGGTGGAGGACTTTTGTGTGTTTTGTTTGAACATCTTAGGATAAAGTAACCAGTGAGTGCAGTAAACGTATGAATGGTCATTGATATTATATTATTATACTATAATTGATAAGAGATTATTCTACCTGCAGCAGCTTCGTCTCCATCATCTTCAAACTCATCTGACCAGTCCTCCTCCCCTTCAGAGAAATTCGGCTCTGCATGGACGACAAGTTTTCATCATGTGACAGGAAATGGAGAGTGAACGGTTAGTCTTCTGTCTGTAGGAGATTGTCTGTTACTGTCTGTGGATTAATATGATGTCTTTGTTCTATTACCAACATCAGTATCATACTCACTCAACTCAAGAAGAAAAACATTTAAAAAAATAATTGGTTCAATTCTACAGGACAGTCAATTGTAGAATAATCATTTATATATTCAATTCAATTTCAATTTTATTGAATTTTATTTATATTAAATTTTTTAAAATAATTACTGTCATATTATGAAGCATTATGGTCTTTTAAAAATAAATCCACTCCACCCTCACACTTCAACAGTAATATCGTCCCGTGCATCTCTTTCTGTGTTATTATAGATGCACTGACGCTGCGACATATAGAAGGTAACTTTAGAAAACCACTCCGCTGTGATTGGTCAGCTCTATGCAGGTGAGACAGGAGTCCCTTCTCTGTGTACAGATGTGTTGTAAGGTGCTGCATGTGTTGGTGTGTTAGTTTGTCCTCTCGTGGTCTACTTTAGGCTCCCGGGTCTGATGATGGTGTCCGAAGTTTACTTCCTCATGCAAATTTAAGTAAACTGTAAAAAATGAATGCAGCCAACGATGCAGAGACGAGGAGGACAAATACTGAACCTGGATTTCACTGATACATGAGGAGCTGACTGGAGGACCTTCTGATGTCTCCACTGAATCACACTTCACTGTCAATCTCACCTGCAGTTTCAACAGGTGGGCCTGTTATCTCTGGGGGTGTAGCAGGTGAGTGAGCCAGTCCAGGTGAGACAGGATCCAGGGGGACCACAGCTGGAGCAGGTGGATACTGAGGCTGCAGCTGAGTTTTTCTCTGAGACGATGACTTCCCTGAGACACAGAGAGACAGCTCAAGACTATGCGTCACTTCCTGTGACATCACATCCTCTCATCAGGTGTGTTGATGGTGGATCTGTGGTGATTTACCAGGTTTGGATCCAGAAGGAGACTCAAAGCTCTGCTCCCTCTGCTTGAAGACGTCTCTGGGGTTGAAGGTCCTCTGAGAGATCAGAGACTTGGCCTCCTGTGAACAACAGCCACACCTTAAAGCGCCATTTCACCTATTTATTCTGCATTTAGTCCGATCAGGGTCAGGATCCTACATTTCCCATGATGCAACTCAATAGCTTCGTTCATTAGACCCTCCCTTGCCAACTTATAACACATAAAAGATATCATATCTGGTGACAAAGAAAATAAAAGTGTCTAAACTGTGGATATAAAAACTGAAGGAGACTACGACTCCCAGGATGCATTTGGTTAAGAATGTCCAATCACATCTTCACATTCTGTTCTGTAGCATGTTTGTATAATGATGTTTGATTTGATGGTTTATATCAATATACCATTCTTATTATTATTTACATGTAATACTGTCACACTCACATTAGCTTTCTGCACTGATGCAGTAAAGTTGATGCCCGACTTCCTTTCTTCATTTTTCTGCTGGTTCTAAAACAGACAGACGTCATGGGTTAGATGGAATTAATATTAATATGATCATAATTAACAGTTCAAAGTAAATATATCTCTTTAACCCTCAGACCAACAACAACAACAAGGTTCTGAGGCCTGTTGCACAACACCTAGATAGCAAATGAAGCTGGGGTTTCCCTTCATCCTGAAGTTATCCGTGTTATCCGTCCAGACCTGGCTCAGATCCAGGATCTATAAATCTGATCCTGGATCTCATGTGTTCTGTCCAGCTATCCCACTGCTTGTTCCATGTAGCATCCAGGAAGTAGCCTGCTGTCATTATTTTAACACTGTGACCATTAATTTACATTCATTCTGCCTATATTCATACATGTTATTAAACTCTACATGTGATCGTCATGGTAACATTGTGTTCACGAAGCCTTCATTGTGGATATCTTGATTCTGCTTTTGTGCCCTCTGGTATCATGTTAACGTCATGTGATAGAAGAGATGTTTATAATAAACCAGTTATCTTTTTAATGTTAAATATTGCTTTGAATCATTTCACCTGTTGTTGCTCGCTCTCTCGTTCTTCTTCTTCTTTCTGCTTCTGGTGAATCCTTGAAGGACAAAGACCGAAAGCACCAATCAGAGGCTGCTGCTGTTGTTCCTGTTGTTGTTGTTGATGACTCACCTGTCCTCCTCAATTTGCTGAGCTCTCTCCTTGGCCTTCCTCTCCCTCTCCATCCTCTGGTTCTCCTCCATCTCCCTCCTCTTCATCTCCATCACTCGTCTCTCCTCATCAACCCGTTGGTTCTCCTCCTGCTGACGAACGGCTTCCTCCCTCTGAACAGACACATTATCATTATTTTTATTATTACATTAGTATTTTATTATTACAAATACTATTATATATAAAATCCCATAATATATAAAACCTGAGTTTGGACCCAGAAGTCATCCTTTTTGGTTTGTTGAATTTCCTCCACGGCATTGACCTTCTGGTACACAGATCCCTGTTTAATCAGAGAACATTATTATTATTATTATTATTATTATTATTACTATAACATCTGTTCTGTTACGCTGTCTGCTGGTGATTTCCATAATAATGGATATTAATTTGTCTTGTTTGTGGTTAATTAAGTTATGAAAAGGTGATGTTTGTGTCTACTGTTCTCTTCTAGTTGACTCCGTGGTGGAGACGAATGAACATGGTTTCTCGTCTTCAGTCGACAGAAATAAAGAGTACAAATCAGCAGAATTTCAAGTCACTTTTCCAATATTTCATGTTTTCTTAAGAACTGGACAACATAGTTTACTGCACACAAATGTTGCAGTAAAGTAGAAATGATTTGCTTCATGGTTCTCTCATTAGAGATATAGTCTAATATCTAAACATGGCTCCATGTTTTATGTCTCTGTCTATAATGCTCTGCAGCTATAATGAAGAGACCACTCCAATTTTTTCTGATATCGGCATCAGCATCTTTACATGTATGTATTCAATTCCAGTATATATATATATATATATATATATATATATATATATAGTATATATATATACTCACCACGGCTGCTCTCCGAGCGTCTCTGTTCTCTGATGCTTTGTGGAAATGAAAGTTGGCTCCAGAAGCTTTGGCCACTTTCTCCAGGATGCTCTCTGGTTCCACGTCGTCGTCTCCTCGGGCGTTGATGGTCACATGGGCTCCCTGCAGTCACACGGCAGCTGATCAGTGGTCAGTGTTTAGATGAACACAAGTTTTATTTGTTCAAGGAAACATTTTATCAACAGTAACTCACTTTCAGGAAGTTGGCTATTGAGCACACGTGGTTGGCACATATTCCTTTTCTGGAGTCCTTCACACCTTCACCTGTCTGTGGACCCACACACACACACACACACACACACACACACACACACACAAACTCCAGGAACTGAGCAATGCAATCTTAGTTGTATTGTTTGTATTTGTTTTATGAGTGTGCATGTGTGTGTGTATGTGTGTGTGTGTGCGTGCACGCGTGTGTGTGTGTGTCTCACCCAGTTTATGAGGACATATTTGGGCAGACCAGAGTTCGGGTCCTGGACACGACAGAATGCATACATCACCTTCCCACTGCTGAGCTCCTCAACCATTTCCTCCAATCCACCATCTACACACACACAGACAAACGCACACACACACACACACACACACACACACACACACACACACACACACACACACACACACACACACACACACACACACACACACACAGAGCTGAAACCAGACTACAAGTATTGTATTAAACCTTTATTTATCCACCCACTGAGGTTTCAATCTCTTCTTAGGACCCTGAGGAGGGGCCCGACCCCCGTGTTGGGACCCACAGCACTACCATGATGCTCTAATGAAGCTTAGAGTATGTGTATACTTGTACCACATGAACCTGAGTTCTCCTGTGTATTTGCACTTATATTGCCTCCCTTGTGTGTACTTTTACCTCATGTAGCAGAGCTCTGTGTGTACTTGTACTGCTCTTGCCTCCCTTGTGTGTACTTTTACCTCATGGAGCAGAGCTTTGTGTGTGCTTGTACTGCTCTTACCTCCCGTGGCTGCCAGACGGACATCGTTGCTGTTTCCTTCATAAGTAAACAGAGCCCTGAAACAGAGAGGAAATGCTGACGCTGCACATTCTGTTAACAGGAAGTCAAGTTGCTAACAAAGTTGCTAACAAAGTTACTAACAAAGTTGCTAACAAAGTTGCTAGCATAGCTGCTAACAGAGTTGCTCACAGAGTTGCCTTCTCACCAGTTTGTTGCCGAGCTGCCGTCCACCACGTCTTTATAAGCCTTCAGGAGAGCAGGACTGTTCTTACTCACATTCAACGCCATGTTTGGATTCCTTCGTAGCAGAAACAGAATCTTTGTGTTGCCTCCTTCACTCTGAAGACTCAAACCAGTCTGAGGACCAGATGAGAACCTGATCCACCACATTCTTACAGATGCTGCTCACCTCTGAGAAAGACTGACCTAACCCTGTCAGCATTCATTCATCAGCCTGCACCACCACACCACTACACCGCAACACCACTACACCACACCACCACAACACCACGACACTACACCGTCACACCACTACAGTACTACACCACAACACTACTACACCACTACACCACAACACCGCAACACCACTACACCGCAACACGACTACACCACTACAGTACTACACCACTACACCACCACACCACTACACTGCAACACCACTACACTACTACACCACAACACTACACCGTCACACCACTACACTACTACATCACTACACCATCACACTATTACACTACTACACCACTACACTACTACAGTCACACCACGACACTACTACACCGTCACACCACTACACCACTACACCGCCACACCACCACACTACTACACTGCCAATCCACTACACTATACCACTACACCACGAGACTATAACACTACTACACCACTACACGACTACACCACAACACTACTACACCACAACACCACCACACTATTACACCACACCACTACACCAGCATGGGGCCCTGACCGGTCTGTGGTCATAATGTTATGGCTGATCTGTGTATATGATCCTTAATGAGTTATTTTGCTTTTGATTATTTATTTGATGTTTTACATTTTTAAGAAAAGTGGAACTTTTCTTCTTGTGCAATAATCTCATGTATCGTCTTATTTTTGCTTTAGTTCCTTGGTGTAGTATTATTCATGTCTCTCACTGATCAGTACACACTGTAATGTCTCTACTAAGGACCACATTAATCCCTGTTCGGTTCTACTCCATTAGTGGTGAAACGGTTCTCCTTGTCCCTCTAAACTCCTCCCTGGCTCCTCTTTGTGCCTCCTCTGAAAGATACGGGATCAACCTGTTGTTCCTGGTCCAGGATTAGTCCAGCTGCCTGCTCGTGATTGTGAACGTCATGCGCGCGCTTTGTTCAACTGATCCCGGGTCTGTACGGATTCCAGTCTAGCCCTCTGTTTATCCCTTCTGGTCCTCCTGAGTGGGACCGACCAGCCCGAGTCAACAAGAACCCACAAAACCTCTTGAATCAACAAAGAGTGTTCCGACGCGGAAACGACGGCCTTAACCCGGTAATGATGCGCGTTCACACCGGAGGAACGATGTGGGAATTAAATCACACCGGACCTCGACTTTCCCGCTGGAGGAACTGAAGACATGGTAAACTTTTCCGCCGCCGGGTCCATGACGTCCGCAGTCCTGGGTCGGTTATGACTGGTTTTGATTCCACTTTTTCTACCATTTGGAGGCCGTTTGCTGGTCCGGGACTCTAGCTGGGCCAGCAGCCCCAACAGGACTTCACTCCTCAGGAATTCAACAACTGACGCGTCGGTGAACGCAGCAGGTACCTAGCTAGCCCGTTAGCTCGTATGTTAGCTAGTTTGTGTTGTGTTTTGTTAACGCACAAACGGACACAACAGTCGCTCACTTTAACGTGAACTCTGCGTGGTGCGGGTAGCCCGCAGCTAACGCTAGCTGCTAAGGCTAGCAGCGAACTCTAGCTAACTCTGTTCTTACAGGTGGTCTCGGGTTTTCCTGCTTGTTCTCGGTTTTGCTGATGAAGTTCGCCATCAACTCGCTGTAACTCTCCGTTAGCTCATGCTAGCTGCTGCGGCTAACGTGCAGACATGCCGCAGCTACCCGGGGGGGACGACCTGGGAGCCAACGACGAACTAATCGCTTTCAAAGACGAAGGGGAGCAGGAGGAGAAGAGGAATGTGTCCTCTGAACGGGACCTGGACGACGTCAAGTCCTCTTTGGTCAACGAGTCCGAGTCCAGCTCAGACTCAGAGGTGAGTCCACTGAGACTTAGTTTTCCCATTAACGGCCACAGTGCGGGTCTGGCTTTGTTTACATTCGTTTGGTTGTTTGTGTGCAGGCAGACCGATGCATCAGGACCGCCCGGGATCTGGAGAGCAGGGTCAGACAGAGTCATCTGTTTCAGGAAGGTTCGGGACCTACTTTAACTTTCTGAGGGAGTCCTCGTCAAGTTCTGTGTCTCAATCATGTCTCTCATGACTTCACTGTACAAGTCCTTTACATTATATGTCAAGTAAGACAATGTGATGAGATAGATATTTTATATATATTTTTATATATATATATATATATACATCTGGAAAGGGAAACCCTGGTTGACTTTAGAGTTAATAACCAGCGTTGTGTGACAGCGTAGATTTGATTGCCTTTGTTAGCGTTACTTAAGCTGGATAACTGCAAGATAGAGTTCATAGTTAATTCAAGTAGAATATAACTTGTAGAATTGATTGTAGGCTTAGGGGTGGTTCTTCTTCTTCTTCTTCTTCTTCTTCTTCTTCTTCTTCTTCTTCTTCTTCTTCTTCTTCTTCTTCTCTTTATTTACCAGGGCCAGTGCACATTATTCTACCTCCATCTAAATGCACCAGAGTTAGCTGATGAGCTTGTTTCCATTTGTAGTCTTTCGATCTGTAGTCTCTGGATCTGTAGTCTCTGGGCAGCTTCTTATAAATCAGTAGTGCTGTTGATTGACAAGAATGTGGAGATACAAGACGTACAGGTGTTACGCTTCAGTATATTATTATATATATTATTATTGGTAGCTCGGTTTTAGGGTTTCTTGGAATTTGAATAAAAGCCTCCAATATTTGGAACAGAATAACACTTTAGTCTACACTGTCACCAGGTAACAGCATGCTAACCACAAGCTAGCCAGCACCAAGCAACATATGAGGCTAACGGTATCCATCGCTAATTAGCATGAAGCACACACCGAGCTGAGCAGGACTCTGCTGGTCTTTGTGTTGATGGTCTTGAACTTGGTCCTCAGTCCTAAGGAGGCAGCAGCAGGATGGGGGTCTGTTCCAGCCATCCCCCTACGTTGGATACCCCTTCTTCATGATCCCAGACCTGGGGAACCTCTGTACTCCCTACCTTGCTAACGCAGCCCTGCCCCCAAACACCAGGACGGTGAGTTGGATTTATATGTTTGATTAATAACCTCAGTGTCCCAAGTATTATTTATTATTTATTGTGAAACCTGATGTGTACGCTTGCAGCCCTGGATCTCCTCCAGTGGGAGGATCTGCTGCTGGTGATGAATATATTCAGGTTTATGACTGTCGGTCAACACAACTTCAAATTATTTTCATGCAGAGTCTGGCTTGCAAAGCTGCAAAGATATTCATTAATTTAGTTTTAATTTAATTTATTTGTCAATAGGGGTGTAACGATACATTCGTATTGAACTGAAACGGTACGGGGGTCACGGTTCGGTGCGTGGATTTACACGGAGAATATACGGTATAAAAATAAATAAAACTGGCGTGCAAATTAATTACGGAACTACTGTTAGAGGCCGTCCACACGGAAAACATTTTTTTGTGGGCGTTTTGCCGGCTGTCCATACGGATCCAGCATTTTCGGGGCCTGAAAATAAACTTTTTTGAAATAATCTGGTTATAGACAGAGGATGACGTCTCTGGTCATAGACGGAGGATGATGTCTCTGTGGTTATAGACAAAGGATGATGTCTCCGTGGTTATAGACGGAGGATAATGTCTCTGTGGTTATAGACGGAGGATGATGTCTCTGTGGTTATAGACAAAGGATGATGTCTCTGTGGTTATAGACCGAGGATAATGTCTCTGTGGTTATAGACAAAGGATGACGTCTCTGTGGTTATAGACGGAGGATGATGTCTCTGTGGTTATAGACAAAGGATGATGTCTCTGTGGTTATAGACCGAGGATAATGTCTCTGTGGTTATAGACGGAGGATGGTGTGTCTGTGGTTATAGATGAAGGATGACGTCTCTGTGGTTATAGACGGAGGATGGTGTCTCTGTGGTTATAGACAAAGGATGATGTCTCTGTGGTTATAGACGGAGGATAATGTCTCTGTGGTTATAGACGGAGGATGATGTCTCTGTGGTTATAGACGGAGGATGATGTCTCTGTGGTTATAGACAAAGGATGACGTCTCTGTGGTTATAAACGGAGGATGGTGTGTCTGTGGTTATAGATGGAGGATGATGTCTCTGTGGTTATAGACAAAGGATGATGTCTCTGTGGTTATAGACGTAGGATAATGTCTCTGTGGTTATAGATGAAGGATGGTGTCTCTGTGGTTATAGACGGAGGATGACGTCTCTGTGGTTATAGATGAAGGATGGTGTCTCTTTGGTTATAGACGGAGGATGGTGTCTCTGTGGTTATAGAAGAAGGATGATGTCTCTGTGGTTATAGACGGAGGATGATGTCTCTGATTATAGATGGAGGATGGTGTCTCTGTGGTTATAGACCGAGGATGGCGTCTCTGTGGTTATAGACGGAGGATGGTGTCTCTGCTGTTATAGACGGAGGATGGCGTCTCTGTGGTTATAGACGGAGGATGGCGTCTCTGTGGTTATAGACGGAGGATGGTGTCTCTGGTTATAGATGAAGGATGGTGTCTCTGTGGTTATAGACGGAGGATAATACTCTGTGGTTATAGACGGAGTATGACGTCTCTGTGGGTATAGACAAAGGATAATGTCTCTGTGGTTATAGATGAAGGATGGTGTCTCTGTGGTTATAGACGGAGGATGATGTCTCTGTGGTTATAGACGGAGGATGACGTCTCTGTGGTTATAGATGAAGGATGGTGTCTCTGTGGTTATAGACGGAGGATGACGTCTCTGGTTATAGATGGAGGATGACGTCTCTGTGGTTATTGTGTATAGATGTATGTTCATTAAGCCAGTACTGTGTATTCTGATGTACTCTGTACCAGTTGAGAGTAAACATCGTGCCTCTTCATGCATGAATGATGATTGTTGTTTCATGAAACAAGTCTTACAGCTGGATGTCTGTCTCCGTCTCTGTCTCTGTGTCCACAGTTTCTGCCATTTCAGTGGCCTCTGCTTGATGTCCCAGGAAGACCATCGATTACAGAGTCTGCTGCTCAGACACGCCTGGTGAGACTCAAGACTGTGAACCAGGAGACAAAGTCACAGTAACAGTTGATGAAATAAGACACTATAATGATATAAGTTCATGTTAATCTCCCCTCGTTAGGCTCAGTTTAAATATGTCAAACATTGTGTGAAGTGTTAAGTGTACATCTTGGTTCAGTTATGTTCGTCTTGTGAGATACCTGACTTTCATTTGTCCTCCGTGTCTCTGATGGACAGCATGTACTCCACCAACAGTAATACTTGGACATTATATGAATATGAATGAAATACTGGTTGTCACAAGTGTTATTATATGTGTGTTTTTATAAACATGTTAGACATTCAACACTTGATGTTGTTTATTTAGTTAGTTTTGTTCTACTAAATTATGTCAATAAAGTGACACACCCCTATTAAGACTAAAGACATACTGCCACCTGGTGGACGGATGACACCATTGTGTCTTCTGTAACCCCCTGTCCTCTGTGTCTCCAGTCCAACAGTGTCCCAGTGGTTCAGCATCCTCACATGAGCCAACTCCACCCTCTGCTGTCCTACAGTCCAGAGACCTTCTCCCCTCAGAGGGCCTCACCTGGCTTCTCTCCTGACACAGGTGAGTCTCCGCCCACACCAGGAACACCTGAACTATAGGACATGTCCACACTGATGAATGTAATGTCACCTGAGCAGGTATGTCGAGGACACCCTGCTACCCCGTCTCTCCTGGAGGGATGGCTCAGATACCCCACCCTCTAGGCTGGCTGTGAGTACAACATGTCTTCATTTAGATGGGGACAGACACCGTCCTTCACTCTGTCAATGTCTATACACTGAATGTCTTCATGTCCATCACATGTGTCTGTCTTTGTCCTCCTGTAGACAGGGACAGACGATGTATCCCCTCCATGGAGGTTTCTCACCTGCTGCTCTGGCGATGAACGCCTCCATGTCCAGGTAACTGGTGTTTAAACCTCACTGCTTCGTCCTGCGAGCGCTGCCGCCGCCACTCAGTCCTCTGTCGTCTGTCTGTCCTCTGTCTAAGTCTATACGCCAGCAGTCACCTGACAGAAGTGGGCGGAGGCTCTGCTGCGCCGTGAAAGTCGTTTTTTGTGTCTTCTTGAACCCTTTACTTGATGTTTATTTGATGCAAAAATACAACGTGCGTCGATTTAAAAAAATGTGTTTTCAGTGTTGTCATCAATGATGTCATCGGCGCTACACAGTTAATTATTCTTCTCATTATTGTTATTATTGTGTTCATATAGTCACAGATATTTAACTGACATGTGATGTGTGCTTGTTTGTCAGCCTGGTGTCCGGTAACTTCTCTCCCCGGATGTTGTCCACAAACCCGTCCTCCGTCCCTCACACAGCTGTCCCCCCCCCACCCCTGAAGCATGAGGCTAGAAGCTGCAGCCAGCCTGAGTATGACGACATACCTGCTTTTTAAGGACATATGTTAACTCTGGATGAACATTGTGATGGACTTGTGTCTCTGTGTCTGTCTCCATCATCGCCATGGTAACATGTAGCAGGTCGACAGCTGACGTCCAGCAGCGCAAAGAAGAGAAGAAGCCTCACATCAAGAAGCCCCTGAACGCCTTCATGTTGTACATGAGAGAGGAGAGACCTCAGGTGGTGTCTCAGTGCAAGGTCAAAGAGAGCGCCACCATCAACCAGATCCTGGGTCAGAGGGTGAGTCCAAACATGGAGAGAAGGATTTGAAATGATATTCTGGAGTTTACAGGGTATAATATGCAAACTGTGGTCTGAGGGGACCCTGTCCTCATTCCACCTGAACTGAGCTGTGTCCTGGTCCAGACCCAGGTTCACTGATGTTTCCTGTCAACAGTGGCATTCTCTGTCCAAAGAGGAGCAAGGTCGATACTATGAGCTGGCCCGCAAAGAGAGACTGCTCCACTCCAAACTGTACCCGGGATGGTCAGCCAGAGACAACTATGTGAGTACAGCGGGCGACCCCTGCGTGGTGATGTCACCGCCATGACGGCTGAGGTCACATGATGTTTGTTTGATTGTGTGCAGGGTAAAAAGAAGAAGAGGAAGAGAGCCAAGAGTGAGACTCAGTTAGAAGGTAAGATGATGCTGCTGTTAATCATGATACACAAATAAAAAAAAAGTACATATGTATTTAATATATACGTATTATTTTGTTATTTATTATATATAGTTCTACACACAAAGAGTTGGATTACTTGTCTAGTAGGATATTATACGATACTATATTGTGTATATAAATACATAGATATTGATATTGATATTGATGGTAGTCAATGGGATGTGACCATGATGACATCCACTTCTTCCTGACAGTATATATGCGGGAGATCGTCCTGATGAGGGTTTGTGTGTTTGTTGTCCAGATGCTGAGGAGGACGCCCCCCCCCAGCAGCTGAAGAGACCTTGTGTCCCACCGGACGAGATGCCTCACACACACACTCTGCTCACACAGACGGCACACTCACACCCCCGTTCCCACCTGACTCACACACACCTGTCCCAGGCTAGCCCCGCCTCCTCGCTGGATTCCCCAGCGACGCCAACGTCCGCCCTAGCCTCACCGGCCGCTCCAGCCCCGACACACACCGAGCACGCTCACTCCTCCTTCAGCAGATGCACGCCGCCGTATGGCGAGCAGCTGCAGCCGCTGGCCCTCACCACCAGACCTGCACGGACCACCATCTCTATGACCCACCATGCCATGAGGCCTGGAACGTCCATGCCGGGCCCTTCCACGTCAGGACCCTCCACGCCGACGTCCTCCTGCGACACCCCCATCTCCTCACCACACATGGCTGCTTCCAGGTGTTCACCTCCTCCATCCTCCTTCCTCGTCCCACCTACTACCTCCACCCACCAATCAGCAGCCAGCTCCCACGGTGCCTTGTTCTCGGTCAGAAAAACCAATCAGCTGTGAGCAAATAAAACTCCTTTTCCTGCTGTAAATAAGCTTTGTTTTTTAAAGATTTTATAGATGCATAACGTTTATTTTAGTATGAAAAGGACAAATAACGGTCAATATTTGACTTATCGAACTTAAAACACTTTTTTTTTTTTTTCAAACTGTCACTTTTTCTATTGGTTTTCTATCAATCAACTTGTAATTGATAACGAGGTGTGGGCTTTGTTTTCTCACCCAAGTCACAAGTGTTAATCTGTTTTCTGGTGTTAATAAACGTTCACTGGGTTCTGAAGAGTTGTTGCTGTTTAATAATGAAGGTCCGAGACGAGGAGCTCTGACAGCGAAGACGAGGGACGGATTACATCGTCGAGTGTTAATGACCTACTGATACATTCAAGTAAAATAAATGTTTTAAATTTAGGATTCAATTTATCAGACAAAACTATGTTTGAAATTAAAAAAATGGAAACTTTAATGTTGACCAGGAATTATTAAATGAAACAATTCTCTAATCTAATATTGATTTAACAAAGGTTACCAGGGTTAATGTACATCAGTGTCCATGCTGTGACCTTCCTGTCTGTCTTTAAGACCCTGAATAGTCATCTACCGTATATGTGATCTACTATGGATTATATGTGACGCCATAGTGTCCTCTAGTGGACAAAGCAGAGAACAACACCTCAGTAGTTGTGATTTTAATTGTGTCTGTTACTGTCCAGCCGGTGTTTCTGTGGACATGCTCACTTTGGACTGAGGTGGTGAGTCCAGCTAGTAGAAGACTGAAGGTTGCTGGACTCTTCTGGTTGTTCATGCTCGTCCTCTGTGTCTGCTGTCCCCAGATGTCCTCTAAGCCCCCGTGGACAGGTGTCTGGGCGTCCTGCTAAATCCTTCACGTTGAGACAGACTTTAACATATAAAACATGTCCACTGGTCTATAACTGTCACTGTCACTGATACTAAACTAAATTAAAATTTTAAAAGTTTAAAAAAAAACATTAAATTAACCTTAACTAAATTAAACCAAACTATTAAAACACAATAACTAGACTACTGAACCTCTAAACCTTCACCTATAAAATAGAAAGGTGAACATTAAAGGTGATATAAGCGTCCAGGAGATAATATAATAATGATAAAATGATCAATAAAGATTGATGATTTACTTTAAGCTCCTGAAGTCACCACTGACTCTACTCTCAATGTTGGACAGGTGACCTGATTAAAGGTTATATAACCGTTACTTATTGGACCTCAGTGGTTCCTTCTTTTCTCTGAAATCAACGTCCAACAGGAAACCCTGTTTTAATGGCCAGCTGACCAGCATCAAGTCACCTGACAGAAGCACACCTGAGGAAGACGAAGTTACATAAGAAGTTACATAACACTATGAGGCAGGTCTTCCTGAAACAGCCTGAAGAGGGAAGCACATATATGGTCAGACATGTGTGACTGTAGAGCGGAGACAGACGGGAGACGGTAGAAGAGGACTGATGGCGTGTAACAAGGCAGTGCTGGTGTCTGTGTCTCAGTTTGACTACGGGGTGAGTCTGGGAAGGAGACCTGGAGCCGCCAGGGATGCCAAGAGACTCCACCGCACCCTCAGCAAGCTGGGCTTCAAGGTGGATCTCCACACAGACCCAACCAGTGACCAGATCTATGAGCTGTTCCTGACAGGTAACACTCCTGGAGAGACGGATCCAGAAGAGCTTCCATTGGTCAGTGAGAAGCTTTCCTTGGTCAGTGAAGTCAGAGTCTGACTGTCTGTCTCTCTCTCTCTGTGCTGCAGAGAGCCGCCGGCCCGTCAAGGACTGTTTCCTGGCTGTCCTCTCATCTCATGGGGACGAGGGCTGTGTGTTCGGGGCTGATGGGAAACCGGTCCAACTGTCCCGCGTCTTCTCATATTTTGACAGTGAATACATGGAGACGAAGGCCAAAGTGTTCCTCATACAGGTACGAGTGTTTCCTGTCGCCAAAACGTAAAATCATGACCGAGAAGAAGATGGTGGGGTCACACGTTTGCGTTGGTGGAAAGAGGGAAACAATGGTTTGGGTGGTCGTGATGATCCCTCCCCCAGACCCTGACTTAAGTGGTTCTCGGCTGTAGACCAGCAAAGTGGTGCCACTCCGCCACCAGTTTTCCTGTTACACAGCCTTTTCTTTGGCTGTTGAAACAAGAAGAACTAATGCCAGTTTAAGCACCGGCACTGGCACTGGTTGTGGTCTTACTGGGGTCTGCTTGTGGGCTCTGCAGGCATGTCGAGGATCAGGTCTGGATGATGGTGTGGAGGTCGATTCAGCTGGAGACCCCAGAGAGAGCAGCTTCTCACAACATCTGTTTGTTCCGTTAGATACAGCTGTGATGTTTGCCACTGTTGCAGGTAAGGACCCGCTAATACAGAACCTCAGACCAGGACTCTAGTAGACCAGGACTCTAGTAGACCAGACTTCAGAGCAGGACTCAAGTATACCAGCTGTAATGTTTGCCACTATCGCAGGTAACCTCAGACCAGGTCTACAGTGGACCAGGTCTCTATAGTTAAACTGATAACCATTCAGCTGAGATCAATACTTTAACTCCCTGTGTGATCATGTGACCCGACTAACAGGAAGACGGCTAGCTTCTGTCTTCAGTCAGAACCAGAAGGACATGTTGTCTCACACGGTCCTCATGTTGTTCCTGTCCTCAGGTTACGGAGCCTTCATGCACCCTCTAGGATCCGTCTTCCTGCAGACCTTCTGCTCGTTGTTACAAGACGGAGACAACCGGAACCTGGAGCTGACCCGCCTGATGACCCGCCTGGCCCACCGCGTGGCCTACACCTTCCAGGCCAAAGGGGGCGCTCTGGCCGGGAAGAAAGAGATGCCGTGCCTCCTGACCCGCCTCACCAGAGACGTGTTCCCGTTTGCTGAGGCGGGGAGAGACGCCGTGGAGGCGAAGCTCTCCTCAACACCTCGCTGGTCGCCACTGACGACATGTCCACACTGAAGATACGTTCGTCCACACTGAAGACGCATTCGTGCACACTGAAGACAAGTTCGACCACACTGAAGACGCATTCATCCACACTGAAGACGTGTCCACACTGAAGACGCGTTTGTCCACACTGAAGACACGTTTGTCCACACTGAAGACACGTTCGTCCACACTGAAGACACGTTCGTCCACACTGAAGACACATTCGTCCACACTGAAGACACATTCGTCCACACTGAAGACGCGTTTGTCCACACTGAAGACGTGTCCTCACTGAAGACGTGTCCACACTGAAGACACGTTCGTCCACACTGAAGACACGTTCAGAGTCCTGGTCCTTCACACTGACTCCTTCCATCAGGTAGGCTGATGATGACAGCTCAGCTGGTTGGAAGGAGATGTCTGCTGTTTCTATGTGGAATATATTTAAATAAATATTATAGTATATTTATATATATATGTATTATGTGTCTCTGTGTTTATTAACTAATAAAGTTTTATCATCCCATCCTAACTTCCTCTTGTCTTCACTTCAAGATGAACTGCAGAAAGAAAGTCTGCTGCTTTAGTTTTCGACTGATAATTAGTTTTATTGTATTTGCTGCTGAAATACTGCAAAGGATCATGGGAAGGCTTATCTTATCTGACTGCAGCAGCTAAAGGTGTGTCACCGTCACCTGTTTCAGTTCTGTTTTCAGTCACATGTCTGTGAGGTACATTCACCTGTCTCACAAATCTGTCAGGTATTTTCACCTGTCTCACATGTCTGTGAGGTACGTTCACCTGTCTCACATGTCTGTGAGGTACGTTCACCTGTCTCACAAATCTGTCAGGTATTTTCACCTGTCTCACATGTCTGTCAGGTATTTTCACCTGTCTCACATGTCTGTGAGGTACGTTCACCTGTCTCACAAATCTGTCAGGTATTTTCACCTGTCTCACATGTCTGTCAGGTATTTTCACCTGTCTCACATGTCTGTGAGGTACGTTCACCTGTCTCACAAATCTGTCAGGTAGCCTACGTTCGCCTGTCTCACATTCCTTGTGGCTGTAATGAACTTTGCTCTGTTGAACAGTACGGCACACGTTTAGAGACGTTTCATTGGTCAACAGGTTTGATGACATCATCCTGCAGCTGATGTTCACTATATAGTGTATAGTGAACACTATGAACTAACAGTGTTGGGCAAGTTACTTCAAAAGCGTAATGTATTATTTATTACAATATTACTGTCTTTGAATTGTAAGGCATTACACTACTTTTGCATTACTTTACGCCAAAATAAAAGGAAATATGGATTTTTTGTTCTCAATAGATCTTCTTGTGTTCTTCTTGTGTTCAATGCAGCTCATTACACAGCAGGATGTGATGTTTTTCGCTTCAAAATAAAAGAACGAAAAACGGAAAATGACTCGTATCCCGTTATTCGTTTAAAAAACGGAAAACGAGAAACGGAAAACGACTCGTTAACTGATATTAGATATTGTGTTCATGAATGGGATTCGGGGATGAAATAACAGTGCCATTTTTCATTCCAGATTTGCCGTTCGTCTTTTTTAATGACCTTGAAGGCGCTGTATGCTGTGAAATTACCTGAAAGCCTACCTGAGACATTTAGGGGAGCTCTAAAACACTGTTCATTAACGCTCTGACAGCGTCTGACGCTCGCGTTTTGAAATAAACCTACTGTTTTAAACTCGCACCAGAAGCGTTATGACGCGGACATAAAAGCGGTTCAAAACCGACGGGGAGAACCGGAGCCGCCGCCCCTCAGCTGTTGATCCGCGGTGTGCTGGGTCGGCTGCGCTCTGACCGACCGGGAGCCGCTCCGTGAGTCGGTGTCCAGCTCATGGAGCCTGCTAACAACAGCTTAATTAACATAGTGTAGAGTTACACGGACCGGCTTTCACACTTTTCCAAAAGTGGAGCGTATGCCAATCTCGCGATCGCGAATGTAGAGTCAATTGATTTCGGGTTTAAAATGCATTGTAACGCGCGTTACTGAGATTTGTCCCGAGTAAAACATTACCAGTTTTTTTTTTGTAATGCCTTACATTACCGCGTTACAGCAAAACGTAATGCATTACAGTAATGCATTACTTTTGTAACGCGTTACTCCCAACACTGTGAACTAAATAGTGTACACGAGTACAAAGTAATGTACAACTAATGGTCACATCTGTTTTAATTGATAAATAATAGTAATATTAATAAAATAGTACAAATATAAAGAAAAAAAGACGAAAAATTACAACAACAAAAAAAGAGAAGACAAAATAGCAGAAAAAAACAAAAAAAAAAACCCTCCACGGCCACAGGAAGACACTTTTCTTCTGTCACGTGATTGCGTTTCAACGTCATCCACACGCGACAGCAGTCGCCGTCAGACGGCAGGTTTCGGTTCGTTGTCTCTCTCCAAAGCTGGTGATTATTGTAACCGGGCAGCTTTTATTCAGAGAGCGTTTATTAAAGTCATCAGAGGAACCTTTTATGTTTCTAGTCGGTGAGTTAAAGCAGTTACATTGAATAAATATCGGCTTTTAACGAGCTGACTGTCCGTCTGCAGCTGCACGTGGTGACTGGACTGTTTTCATCGTCGGACATGTCGGGACACGGCTCGAGAACCGGCATCCCGGACAGGTGGGTTCATCATCATCATCATCATCATCATCATAATAATAATAATAATAATACTCATCTGCTGTTTTAGATCGAGCTGGAGGCACCATTGATGCGTTGATCGTTGAGTATCTTTAAGAAAGCTGATAACTAACAATATAATCATAGTTAGTATAACAACAGGGTCAGTGTTATTTCTAAACACATAAACACGTCACTATTTTAATGCGATCAAACTTCACTGCAGTAAAAACCTTACGAAAATGAAAGTATATAAATGTAGTCAAGAATACTAACGTGTTTATGTTGATGCTGATGTTTGTGGATTAATATTCCTGCAGCATTAATGTGTTTGTTGCATGTTTTTAATGCATCATATTCTAGAAGAAGCTTGTATCTCCTGTACTGTATTTATTCTGATATTCAACCCGTGTTAAAGGACCATGCTGGTGTTATTCTATATCATTTTTTTATTCTGATATTCAAGCCATGACTAAACAGCTGTTTATTACATATATATATAACAGGTGGCTGGATTATACAGCTGTTGGGAAACGACTGGACGGGACTCGTTTCATCGCCTTCAAAGTGCCTCTCAAACAGGTCAGGAGATGAATCGACCGCCTTTAACGTTGTGTTTGAGATGATGAATCCACATTGTTGTTGTTGCTGATATATTCCTGTGTGTGTCTTCAAGTCTTTTAACAGCAAGCTTCCTAGTGGTGATGCATTTGGTCCGTGGGAGCTGCTGGACTCTGTGACCAGAGAAAATCAGGAGCTGGGTTTGATCATTGACCTGACGTTCACCACTCGCTACTACAAACTGCAGGTAAAACACACCTGTTCTGATGGCTCTTCTCTTCTCTGCAAAGGGATGGAACCTACAATGTGCTGTGTCTTTTTCTGAGTGCAGGACGTCCCAGAGTCTCTGCTGGTTGTGAAGATTTTTACCGCCGGTCACAAGGTTCCCAGCGACGACAAGATCCTGAGCTTCAAACAAGTTGTACGCAGGTTTATACGAGACAACGCAGACAATGGTGAGACACGACATAAGAGTTTAGATACGATGTTCTGCCTAAATATCTGGATTCCAATGGTTAAATGACACCCCAGCAAAAATGCTTGGAAAATCAGTGGAATAATAGATGACATGAAAGAGAACATGGAACTTAAAATGAGTTTTCCTATTAATTAGAACTGAAAAATGTATAAATAAAAAATGTACATGGTATGCAGTAATCTGATGTCCTCTTTACTTGCGTTACTGTGATTTGTTTGATGGGTAACTTCATATTTACAACCAGATATGCTAAACAGCGTTTAATAAGACGTTTCTGTAAAACAGCGCCCCCATCAGCCCATCAGTACCCGTTAAGGTGGAGAGTGGTACTGCAGCAGGGAGACAGAAACCCACTAAATGATAATAAATCCAGATGAAGTTCTGTGAAAAGTTGATGAGGGAAAGCTGCTGAAAGCAGGAAGACCCCACAGTAAGTGTAGAAGGGGTGATTTAGAAGAGTAAAGAAGAGAAACGACTAAAACCTGTCTGTGATTTGTCCTCCAGATAAGCTGATCGGAGTCCACTGTACTCACGGGCTGAATCGCACCGGCTACCTGATCTGCAGGTGTGTGAGCCTCCACCATTCAGCGGTAGTTTGAACTGTAGCTGTGAGCTGTGTTTGACAGGTGTGTGTGTGACCTGCAGGTACCTGATAGATGTTGATGGGATGGATCCTAAAAAGGCTCTAGACTGTGAGTCCTGATGTCTTAGTCTCTTATTTGAATGTGTGGCCGATGACGGTAAAGCATCTAAAATGTTCTGTGGTTCTCAGTGTTCAACTCGTCACGGGGGCACTCTATAGAAAGAAAGAACTACGTGGAGGACCTACAACGTGGACCTAAGAGGAGGTGATCATAATCCTGCTGTCTTTTTATACTTGGCTGGGTTAGGGGTCAGGGTTTCACACGACACCATGTTTGATGTAAGATTCTTTAAAACGTTGTCCTCAAGTCTTCCTCCTGCTCTTGAAACATGAATCCTTTCTGAGCTGACTTTGAAGGAGTCTTTGAAATGGGGACATACTTGTCTCAGCTCAGGATGCTGGACTGGGACACATTAGGGGACACTGTGCTGCTCTTGAATGTGATGTCCAGTTTCCTGGTGTGTCTTCAACAGTAACGAAGGGATGGATGAGGCTGAGCAGGAGCCAATGAGAGGCCTCGCTGCCCGTCGGCCCAGTTACACCTCGTTGGACTCTGACAGCAGAGAGGACAGACGGCCTCCCTTCAGTGACTCCCGGTACCACAGGTAGAGACATTCAGGTCTTATCCCAGACCTCTGTAGGGGGTCTAGATGGATAGAATATGGATAGATAAAAAAAAATATGATAAACAAAGTTAATTTTGATGCTTTTTATGATCTCTAGCACCTTTTTTATATTGATAGTATATGTGTAAATTACATATACTGACTAGACTTGGAAAAGTATTTTAAATTACAACAGTGGTGGAATGTAACAAGTACATTTACTCAATTACTGTACTTAAGAACACTGTTGAAGTACTAAAGTATTGCCATTATATGCTAGTTTATACTTCTCCTCTGCTATATCTGAGAAGTATATAAACTGTCTGTCTCTCTTTTCTCTGTATATCATCTTCTGTCTGTCTGTCTCTCTTTTCTCTGTATATCATCTTCTGTCTGTCTCTCCCTTTTCTTCTTTAAACACTGAAAACATTGGGGTTTAATGTCGGTTAAATAACTCGGCTCCGGGACGAGTAATGTTTGCAGCGTACAGACAATTTGACATCTTTTGTCTCTGTTCCATCATCCTGGTCTTTCTGTCCTTCAGCAGGTCGTTCCCTCCAAGAGGAGCAATCCACCGCTCGCAGCACCACCATCCACGCGGTCCATTGCCGTCTCCACCCATGGGAGCTCCTCTCCCCTCGTATCAATGGACTCATCCTGACAGTGGGTGGAGGAGAAACCCCTGCTCAGAGGAGACCAGATCCAGGTATCCTCCACGGGAGGACAGCGGGTCCAGGTATCCTCCACGGGAGGACAGCAGGTCCAAGTATCCTCCACAGGAGGACAGCAGATCCAGGTATCCTCCACAGGAGGACAGCAGGTCCAGGTATCCTCCACAAGAGGACAGCAGGTCCAAGTATCCTCCACAGGAGGACAGCAGGTCCAGGTATCCTCCTCAGGAGGACAGCAGGTCCAGGTATCCTCCACAGGAGGACAGCAGGTCCAGGTATCCTCCACAGGAGGACAGCAGGTCCAGATATCCTCCACGGGTGGACAGCAGGTCCAGGCATCCTCCACGGGTGGACAGCAGGTCCAGGCATCCTCCACCAGAGCTGGAAAGGAGGACCAGATACCCACCATCGTCCCACCTGCAGGAAGATGCAGGAACGAGGGAGGACAGGAGATGTCCTCCTGCCCTCCCTCGTTACTCTCCAAGCTGGACTAACAAGTCTAATGGCCCTGACAGACCTGAGGACGAGTGGGCCAGTCCTAAGATGAGACATGATTACTCCCAAACACACGCACACAGAGTGAAGACGTATGACTGAGGTCTGCTGCCGATCAACAGACTGATTTTAGGTTTAGAGCAACTGATCTGATAACAGCAGCTTCCATACAGAGTTCTAGAGTTATGTGTTGTCACACAACAACTAACTACAATCACCCTTTTCCTTTGGATTGGTAACATGACCACTGAAAACAGCTCAATGTGCGTTCTGTCCTTCGTTATCTGTACGTCACAGAGCTTTTCGCTGTTTAATTAGGGATTTTATGTACCAGCTGCAATATGTAAGCTGTTTTTAACCAGCTCTGTGGATGGCTTCTAATGATTATTGTTTTTATTACTTGTATTATATCGGTCGATAGACGGACTGAGTTGCTTGTTCTACAAAATGGCGGACATTGCTAATGTACATTTTGTTGTTTATCACAGATATTAAAGTCTGAATTATAAAAACATCAAATGCTTCCATGTAATTAATTTCTGTTGATGGAGTAATTACTTTAGCTATACAGGTGTGCTGAAAGGATGAGTGGATCAATCGATTAGTTGATGTTGATTAGCTATGATCTAACCGTGCTAGCAACTGCTCCCTTGACCCGACAACATGTGTTGTGTCCACAGGGTTAGGTTATAGGATAAAGGAGGGTATATACCCCCCTATCGTGTCTCTTTTGGTGAATAACTTCTGATAGGAAGGTGCTAGAGACTTGAAACCAAAAGTTTTTGAATAGTAAGTCGGACATGGGCTTTCGATTGGTGTGCTTTTTTAGGCTCCACCCCCTTCCAGTCCGGAGATACGCCCCTTTTTTGGTCCAAAGTGTGTGTATCTCCGGAACGGAAGGTCGTAGAGACATGGGCTGAAGTCTTGCGTGTTCAGAAGGGTCGAATTATGTCTGACGGATGGTGGTTTGAAGTCTCTAGGACTTACGGTTCCCGAGATATAAGCGAAGAAGCGTCGTCCAATCAGAATGAGCGGTGCGAGAAGAAGCGAAAATTTGACAAAGTGTTGAGGGTTAGGGTTAGGGTTAGGGGGTTAGGGTTTGCTCTGAAATCGTTTCACATTTGTAGAGAGAAACCCATCATCTTTATTATTTTCATAATTAAATAACCACTGCCTGATGGTCAGATTTCATTCAGGCCAGAGACCTGTCACAGGCCTATGAGCATGATTAGTTGTGGTTGCCATCTAGTGGTGACTCATTTTCCTCTTTAGGGTTCAGTACCAAGACACACATGACATACTGTATGTATGTTTTTATTCCAGATAAAGCAGAGAGTTTTTGGAGAGGCCTTCTTTCCATTCTGACACTCATAAACATAAATATTCTCGTCTGGCGGTGGTTGTGGTTGGGAATGTTGCCCAGAAGCTTGTTTTTGCAAATTCCAATCCCACAAGACTCAGCTTGCCTCCACCTCATACATACATATTTTTTCATTTAATATATTTTCCTTTCTTGTCAAAATTTTCTTAGAACTGTCGTGTTACAAGGTTATAAGGTTCATGTATTGGCATTGTAGAATGGTGTAGCGCAACAAAATTTTTTTTGTGTCTCACATTTCTTTTGTCTCTCCCTTTTTTCCCCGATTGGCAAAAAATGAATTAGCTTTCACTTGTACATATGAATCCCACAACTTTTTACAACCAAACAAACATTTACGCATCATTTCAGGCAACGCAGGCCGCTATTTTTAACAAAAACACTCCAAAAACCAATTGTACACTACCTGCCCTGCAGCAAATAGCAGACAGAAGTGTAGGATTTAGCAGTTGGAGACCAGAAACTAAACTAAAAGTGTGACTATTGCACTGACATTTATCAAGTGGCCAGAAACATGATTCCAAATTAAAGATAATGTTGCTCTCTGTCGCCAGATGTGTCAACAAACAACTGTTTATATCATATAAACGTTCACTGTCACGTTCACAGTTCACAAGGGGCTGAGAGATGAAACCACACCCTCATATGACAAAAGCCTCGACACAGCGTCGACAAACATGAGGCCTACAGTGGGTTTGAATATAACAATATGGGAAGTGGACACTTAAATTTTATTAACTGTCATCTGACTTTACTGCATTTACTGTTTATCAAACAATAATCACACCACATGAAAGCACTTTATGTATCCTTTAGGTTTAGGCAATAACCCATCCTTTGTTAGGTTTAGGACAATAGCATGGTTTGAGTTACAATCTACTGTTTCTGGCACAAATCCCTGAAGGCAATCTACTATGGGTGTTAAATTTCAGAATGTATTTGTCAAAGGCGTTTCCATTTAACACATCAGCACATCAAAGGCAAAAAACCCTGAAGCTAGACATATTAAAAAAATTATTTTATTTATTGCAATTCATGAAGTTTTATCTATTTTTGCCGTTTTTCTAGCTTTTCTATTCTTCAAAATTCACATAAAATACGTGACTGGAAAAGCTCCTCCTCTGTTGGCGCCTGCAGACCCACGTTCCAGTCATCTTTCCTAGAGAGTAGAGTCCTTAAGAGACTCTACTAGAGAGCTGCTGGTTGTTTGTTTCCCTGCCGTTCCCAGACACCGCCGGCAGATGTCGCCCTTCTCCATACCTGCGGGACTCCAGGTTGCCTGTTACAGATGTGCTGGCCGCAGCTCAGAACACACACACAGACGGCCAGGGAGAGGGGAGCGGGGGGAGGCTTTTCTTCGACAGCGTTAGCGCTCTGCATGGATCCCGTTTCAACGCATTCCTGCTCGTTGTTTACAGAGTGTCTGCGGTGTGTTCAGCAGGGTTGCGGAGTTCATTTGTTTTCGGCGGTGTTGCTGTTTTTTTTTTTAAACCAAGAAAACCTGTGAGGCGTTTCGGACGAGAAACAGATTGCTGCCCACTTCACCACGGCGGTGAGTTAGCTGTCATGTCTGTCCTGCATGTTTGTGCCTGTTAACGTAAACCGACATTATATATGACAGCGTTTAACGTGTAATCATGCACTGACGTTTTAACTGCAGCGTTTCACTTTTTTGTTTGTTGTGTGGTGTCGTTTTATTTTTATTTTTTATTTCCCTCCACGAATCTTGCACAATCTCGGGGAGCACGCTGGGGAAAACAGGTCAAACTATTATTACAAACTATTAAGCGGATTAAAAACAAACTCATTCAACTGAAGCTGCGGTGAAGAAACAGTTGGAGTTGTCTAGTAAAAGTAGCTTAAAAGTAACTCAAGTGTACACTTGGTGAAGCGTGGAACTTGTGTTTTTCTCAAGACTGAAGTGCGTTAAGTTGCTATATTTTGGTGCAATTATGGGAATGTACTGTTTATTGTTCAATTCTTAAAATTAAAACATTTTAGAACTGAAACATTAAAGGGATACTTCACCGGTGGAAACATGAATCTGTATTGACAGTGGGTCATATATGTAGTTGAAATGTAAAATACATTTAAAATTGGTTGAAGATTTGTTGTTGACCCAGAAAATGCAGACAGTGACTTTTTGGTGCATGTGGATGGAAGACAACAACTCCCACAATGCACAGCTCTGCAGGCCACTCCCACTGATCTGTCCCCCCTCCCCAGTCCCCAGACAGTTTGCAGCCACACATCACGTCTCAATGTCACCAAGAGAGAAAAACACAGAGATAATGACTGAAACTTTACTGACATGTCGCGTCTGCACATATTTCAAGTAAACACCCGGTGTTGTCGTCTTACTCCCTCTAACCAAAGCAGCCTCCGATGATGCAAAATGACAATATTTGCGTCATCGGAGGCTCTTTTTCAGAGTAGAAATACGGATATCTGGGGAATATGAGGGAATGATGCACGACCATTTAAAAATACTACCAGGTTTCTAACGATACAAAGCTTAATGCAAATCAGTGAAGTATTCCTTTAATCTGTGACTATTTTGATAATCCCTTGTCATTTTCCAATCAAACCTCCAAACAGTCCCTCACTCCAACTTCTTAATTGTGAGGATCAGTCTGCTTTCAGGAATAGATTACAAGTAGAAACCAAAAAAAGGATGAAGGCTCTATGCAGGTGTGTCCAGTTTTGAAAAGCTTTCACAATTTATTAACAATTCATTTACAAAACAGAAGATAAACAGTAATTTCTATATTCACAATTAAATACATTTTTTTAATTTTGACACTATTTCTCATTCATTATGTGCGTTACAAGTTACAGATTCACAGTGGATCTACAAGACCAGGAAACATTAGTGAAGTCTGACTCAAATGATTTTGTACTGAAGCTGCTGCTTGACAGTATTTAGAGCAATGTTCAACATCTTGACCAGAATAAGTATTCATTGTTTTGACGGAGAACCGTGTTATGGTCCGTTTGGAAAAGCCTCTGAAGCAGTATTTAACTTGAAGTAGTAAATTACTCACTGTTGCTCCTGAAACCTGACACCTCTCAGACAAGTGTGTTCATATTAGATGTCAAACCTTGAGCAGTTGCCAATTTCGCAATATCACTTGAGTGCTTGTGTTTGAACATGCGGGCACCGTTTCACCGTTTTGTTTGGTTAATGTTGGAGGTAAGTGGTCCCAAACATGCGGGTCTGGTTCTGGATGTCTGACAGCCCTGCTCTACAGGACTAGGGGGCCACTATCATGGTTTTCCTAGAGGATGTACATATTTTTGGGCATTCTGTTATCTCTTGACTCTCTAGGCCTTAAAAATAATGTATGTACATCCCTTTAATGGGGGATGGTCCCTGGACCCCGTAGGTTTGGGCTGAGCCCTGAATGTTCACGTCTGGCTCCTGTTGAGGATCTTTTTCTTTATCTCATGTTGCTCAGACAAAACTGTTTGATTTGACTTCATGACTTTGAGGTTTAAGAGATTTGAAATGGCCCTTTTTTAAGTTACAAGCTACATTGAAGATAACGTTTTTACACCCAAACATTTTGACTCATGAATGATGATAGATTGCTGGAGAGCGAGAGGCTGACGGGCAAAGTCAAACACATTCTTCTCTGAGAAGCCACATCGTTTCTCTCAGGATGGAGATACCCGTCCATAAAAGGAGAGATTGTATTGGAATTCATCCGATGCACAAAACCTCATGAATGTAGGACGTTAATGAATGCTAATGCTGCTCTGTGTCTGCTGCTGTACGGGTGAATTAACAGTCTGCTGGCACATTTGCAAGCACCGCTGTCCCAGCCACTTTGGGGTGAAACACAATATTTAGGGGAAACATGATACTTAAAATTGCAGCCACTCTGGCTTTAATTGACCTTAATTGGTGAGAAGTGCATACTTTAAAATCGTGACAATAGATACAGCAACATTTAGAAGTCCTCAGGACTTCTTTGTCTGCTTTTTACCTGAGAGGGGGCTCCTTTGTCTTCCTGTTTACTAATTGAACAAAAAAAATGTTCTCACCCTTTTTTAAAGTACGCACCAGTTCGTCAACAGTTTGCACCGTCTGCAGCCATGAGGGTAGTTTAGTCTGTTGGTGTTTCTTATCAGCATGAGAAACGCTCGCTTGTTCTCAACACAGCAGCTGAGCAGAGATTTCAAAGTTACAATGCTGTTACCACAGCAACGTTTATTATGGTGAATCATTTTTACTTCCGGCCCGAGCATTGGAGATGCACATATATATTTATATTATTATGTATTTAACCTAAACCCAAATCAGTAGTGAAAGATGTTACAGTTAGTATTTTTAGCATGTTGCCTCTTGAGGCCTATATAAATAATGGGGAGGGGAAAAAGTAGTCCAGTACTTATATATCAGCCAATATTACAAAAGTATAAACATAAACAAACTTTTAATAGCTAGCAGCCTTCATATTTGGCTATTATAGACTTCCCACAAGGAATTGTAATGAGGCAGGATACTTAACAGTTTATGAGGATGACGGAAACATCTAATTAATCTGATTCAGGCTATGAGAAAATCACCCTACTTATCACTTGATTTATTATCTCAGTACACAAGAGTTTATGGTCTCAATCGCTGAGTTCCATGCAATTCCAAAGTATCGTTTACACATTACCTTGAAATTCTCACACGGTTGCAACTCTGACAATAACGAAATAATGTATTACAAAGTATATGACACATTAAACTATGAAGACACTGCATGTCCTTGAAGAACGAACAAGGCGAGTCTCCGTCAAAGCTTCAGATTATTATTCAGAGACAATGTTTGGAAGTTTAACATCTGGCTTTTGTCTTCGGTGGAAAAGTCCACATTTAATTCCCGGGACAAACAAGTCACACAAATCTTCACACCCTTTTTCTGGCTGGCTGGGTTGAATCAGCAGACATTCGGACAATTATTTATATTTTTTAAACATCAAGTACAAAACTAAACACACTCCTCAAAGCCACCAGACTCCATTTCCATAAAAATCACACTTCATTCGTACTCAGCAGAAACAAAATAAAACTCATCAAACCCCTATTTTCCCCATCGTTCTACTGTTCCGTCACCAAACAAAAATAGAAGTAACCACAGTCAAATTGTCACTAATCCCCAATGTTGCTTCTGGTGCCAGCTGGCAAAAAGTTTTTCCTGTATTTAAAAAAAAACCAACCTTTTATACACTTTAATTTGGTCGTTGGAAGAGTAATAGTGACTTGTTTGTATGTTTCTGGCTGGTTACTTTTTATCAATGATGTCATCACAATGCCAACAATTAGACACATGTTGAGTTGCCTTTGAAATTGCTTTTTCCGTTATCTAAGTAAGGAGGCATCTCCAGATATATTATGGCTATTGTTGCGCCCTGCTCACAAAGGGCCAAGCCTCCGGGTTTGAAAAAAATGAAGCTGAGTAAACAAGATCTAAACCAGACCCAGAATGTAGTCGGGATGGATCGCACATGTGTTGGCAGCAATGGATGTCACGTTTAGAATGAAACTCTTCCTTCCAGGAAAGAATAAACTGAGAATAAAACAAATTTCATGAATGAAACATCCACAGAACTTTCAGGGAATACAGTTGAGGCATCGTATCGCTGTTAAATGAAGTGTAAGCATAAACAAAGTGAAGAGAGTGTGAGTTTAATTGTAAAAATTCTAAATGAAATCCTTTCAATTAAAGTTTAAGTGTAAATAAAGTTGAAGTGGAGCTGCTGAAAGGAATTGAACATAGTTGAGAGCAGATATCCAGTGTCTTTAATTCAAATCATTTTAAAGTAAACCTTCACATGCAGAAGTCAAATAAATCAAAACCCAGAAAAGCAGTAAATGATACTCTTAACGGGTTTAACAGGTTAAGAAAGCAAAAAGGGGGGGTCTCTTGGGTTCATGGCATTTATGAGTTCCAAGTATTCAGAAAATGGAAGCAGAGTTCAATCCAGCTCTATGTTCTGATATGGAATAACAAATATGCACCGGAGCAAACATTGAGTCATGTGATGAACGCTTGGATCTAAAGCACAGCTCTGTCACACTATACAGTTTAAGGATGGGCGTACCCCGCCTCTCCTTTGAAAGAAGTAGAAGAATGCTGATGGTGGTGGTGGTGGGCTGGGCCTTCACAGGCTGGGTGGACAGCAAGGAACAAACTAACATTGGCCACATGTTTCCTACGCAGCTCGACACCATGGCCGCCGCTCTCAACATGCTCCTGTTCTTCCTTCACATGTTCACTGCTTCAGCACTGGGATCGGCCTCAGGTATGTTTATGCATATCCAAGTAGATTGGAATTTTATTGTAATTATTTGATATATATTATATTATATACATACATCTTTTTTAATGTTGTTCTTGCTTTTTTTATTCTAATGCTTTCCTGGAAATGTGATGTTTTCTGATACCCAGATTTTGTTTTATTCTTGTTGATCTATTTGGTTTGGAATCAGAAATGAACAACGTGCTTTTAATGGGCCACGGGACGATTTAAGCCCCGGAATGAATCGAAAACATGTATAGTTGTTGTTGTGTGCTCTGCGCCGCTTTGGCATCGGAATGGATATGAAATGTGTTGCACAACGGCAAAGCCCTCCGCTCTGAGCGCTGCCAAGCAGGATTGTAGTGAAGTAGCTTCCCAGGAATTCTTGAGAGCAGAGAGTCCTCTGCTGCTGAACAATGGGAAGCTGTTTGGAGTGTCGAGGCCCCCCGTTTCTACACAACAGCCCCTCATTGGCCGCGTATTTGCATGCATGCATTGTATTTTATCCACAGATATAAACTAGGCCTGCATTAAAGGGACATCCTGTGCTTTGCCTTGTTATGTAATACTGTCAGTAGTTTAGCAGAGGTGTGGACGGAGGGCGTATTTTTGTTTCGGCTCTATAAACAGGGCTGCTGTGTTCTGACAGACAGTTTCCCCCTGTAGCATAATAGGGTAATTACTTACTACCAAATGGTCGATTTAAATCAGATGACACGTCACGTTTTTTCAAGCAGACATGGTAGCAATGTTGAGTTTGCAGATAATTTGCCTTCATTTCCAATTTTGTTCCGTGTGTTGTGGCATTTAAACCAGCCTCAAATTGTCTGCTGTCGCTGTGGTGAATGGCTCTTTGGGAGGAACGACCACATGTAACCGAAGAACAAATTTAACATGCTCATGATGTCAGCTTTTTCCAAGAGGGGGAATTCATCATGCAGGCTCAGCGTAACGCTGGCTGGACACTTTTTGCATTCATTTATTTAAAAAAAACCCAACAAAAATGACCACCTGAGACACGAGGACATACTCGGGTTTGGGGAAGGAATGCTAAATGCTAACAAAAATAATTGTTTGTTCATAGATCTCAGTAGCTCCTGTATCATATGCACCACCACCCTTACATTTTTATGTGCAGACTTTGACTTTTTACGAAAGAACAAGGTATTTTGAAAGATATATTTTGTATTCATTAGACTTTTCTGTCTACTGAAGCCTTGTGTGACTCTCTCTCAGTGAACTGACGTTGTTTATGAGCGGCAGTATGAGCAGCGTTGCTCATACTGCCGCTCATAAACAACGTCGGCCTTCTCTCTCTCTCCTTTAATGTTTTACCCATAAGGCTTGTCAGGTTAGTATTGGTTCAGTAATCACTGTTGAGAGCATTGTGGCTCTCGGCCAAGGAAGGAAACAGCTTTTTCTAAATGCATAGGATGAGGTACTTCCTCCAGAGTGCACTGATTGAGGCCCGAACATATAACTCTCTCGCTCGCAGGAAAGACGTTAATGAAGCCTTCCCACAGCCCACTGTGCACATGTTGTTAGATTGTATAATAGGAAAAACACACACTAGATAAGATGTGTTCCACGTGATAACACGCCGGATCTGCTGGATGTCTGAGTGAGTCTTTTTGAGGAAAATTAATACTTGCTGCTATTTTCTGCTCCCTAAAAAACTCAAGGCTAAAAGGAAACGCATCTGGGCTTATCAAAACAGATCGAGGAAGGATGTTTCGCTTCACTCTGGAATAGACGGTGTCGGCACTCTGCAGCACTCAGAGAGAAATCATGCTAATGTAGACATGTTTACTCCGAACGCCTCAGAGAGAGTCCTGTAATGAAGAGACATTGTAAATTGATATAACCACCTTGGGTATAGTGTGTGTGTGTGTGTGTGTGTGTGTGTTTGGTGGCTCTGATCTGAAAGTGCTCGGCTTCTGCTTCTCAAGTGTTTACTTTACTCTAGAAGTGAACTCTGTGTTGCAGCTGTTAAGCAAACACAACCGCACTTACTTTGGCAAGCAAACAAGCACAAAAATGAAGTTTTGCAAGTTGATCTAGTGGCCTTTGTTAAGGTGGACTGGGTCAGAATTAGGCCCCATGGAGCGGCGCACGCTCCCCTGTGTATTCCCCTTTATACCTTTCTGCCTCTCATTCAGGAGTGGAAGAAGTATTCGGATCCAATTAATGCGTTAAAAGGGAGCAAAACGTCAGCGTTAAAATACCCCAAAGTAACAGTTTTTCATTCACAATTATACCTGAAAATACAGAAGTAAATGTGTAACGTAAATGTAAAAAACTGAACATTTTAAATATGAATCCTGTCAATCCAAGTCCCTCTGTCTCACACCGACAAGCATCCACGTGTTCCTCTTTCACCACGATGAAATGAGCTGCATAGATGCTCCGCATAGCAGAGTGTCAAATTGATGTTTCTAGTAATCCTGAGCTAAGCAGAGTTCTTAGGAGGAGTCGAGGACATGGTAAACAGGTTATTTTTAACTTGTAACTGCGTTTCCCTGAAGCACCCACGGAGGGACAAGTGGTATCAATCATCTGCTCCCGGCGCTGCCTCGCGGCCCGCGGAGGAGCCATCTTGTCCTCGCCTGTTGGTGCTCGGCCAGCGGTTTGTGTGTTGTACCTCTCTGACGTGTCGTGTTCAGCTGAGTGCTGCTGCCGTCCCTGGAATCATTGATCACAAAGCCTCCCGGTAATACAATCAGCAGTGTTTACTTAATGGAACGGCTCCCTCGGCACGTTGTTTAAAGGGCCAGTCCACCCGCATTAAACAAACATGCATTTACCTCTAATGGTACAGCAGCTCTCTGTACATTCATGTAGACGCTCTAGAACGCTCTCATGTGAGATGCTCTAGAAAAAGGTAGGAAGGGTACCTTGGGTTATGATTGTTTTGTAAATTACTACTGATATTGTAAGACTTAAAAATAACATATTGGCCAATGTGTTATTGTGTCATTTATAATAGTTTGTTAAACACTTAGTGGACATTTACAGTTAATTACCCATCAGTGCTCTCTGGTGGAAAAACTATGTAATGACAACTGTATTTAGATGATTTAACTCCCACATACCATTTTCCTCGACCGCAATTTCATGTCACTTATACGGCAACACTCAAATATCTGTGATAGGATAATTGCATGCAGCCCAGCTGATGTTGCTGGTTGGCCCGTAGTTTTAAGATATTCGTCCCAGTTAATCTAGTTAATCCACAGACCTCACAGTCAGCAGTTTTCTTGCCCATGAAAAAAAATGTTGCTGGTCTGCTCTGTGGAGCAATCAGTCGTGTGAAAGAGATTTCACTGTTGAATCAATGTTGTGACCGCCACAAAAGATATCCCATGTGCCTCTTTTGTATCAGAAATGTTATCCTAAAACCTGGGCAAATAAAACAAGCCTGCTCAGATACGACCAGTGGCAGAGTTTTGTTTTTTTTCTCCCACTGATTGCAGCGTTGCACTCCCACAACATTGTCAGACTTACCACGGAAACTCAAAGTAAGTAATTATCTAAATGGATGCTGCTGAAAACAGATACTTCTGTTTTTTTTGTATTTTTTCCCCTTAAAACCCTGGAATCTACATTACCCATAATGTAGAAAATTGCTTATTGTGCATACTGTACTGCATACTGAACACACCACGGACACACAGCTTGTAAAAAAAGGATCCTAATTTTCAGTGCAGGAGCGTTTCTGAGTAAAAACAATGCAAATAGCTCATCTCACGACAGACAGTGACCTCTCTGCCTGCAGCGTTCGCTAGAAGAGCAGGGAAATGACTTCCAGGAAAACACTGTGAGTCATAACAGTTGCAACGTAGAAAAGCAAGCCACACAGAGTTTTACAACAATAATCAGGGGGTGATAGATGTAAGATTATTTTTCACTCACTCTCTCTCTCTGTCTCTCTGTTCCCTCCAGTCCCTCCTGAGATACACCCACACCTTACTGGTTGCGTCTCCACCAACATGGAGACTTTCCACTGCAGATGGAATGTCGGCGATTCCCAGGGCCTCGCCGCGCCGGGGGATCTCCGCTTATTCTACATTAACAAAAAGTAAGGGGGACATCTTTACTGAACAATCATTCAAACAAAGGACACGACCAGGCAGAGGAAAATAAATAAAGATGATTTGAAAGTATCAAAAATTGTTATGTGTAGGTATGAAGTGCATAAAAGGACATAAAACCATAGCTTGCATTGCAAAGACAGAAAGAAGAATGTTAGGAAGAAAGGAAGAGAAACAATAGACTGCATGGGAAGTTAGTTTGTACATACCGTATGTCTGAGAAACAAAGGGCCAGGTGTTTGCAGCAGATGTGAAGTGAATGTAGAGACAACAATGTGAAAAAGTCTCCAGTCCCACACATTTCCAAGGTCGAGCATTGGTCGCAAATCAAATGGGAACACGGTTGTGTCTAAACCTTATCTGGCATTTGGTGCACCTGCTATCTGAGGACAATAGGGGTTCTCTTTGATTAAATACCGAATATTAAACAAGTGCATTTATAAATATGTGAGATTGGGTACACCTGATATTATTCTATATTGTATAATTCTATATTTTTCTTTACATAATCCCCACTTCAGGCCTAAATAAAGCCAATTAACATCGATGGGTACTTTTCCAAGCCATAGTCTGTTTGGTTAGTCCAATCAGAGTACAGCTCATTCTTTTGGATTATTTTTAGACTGGTTTGATTTGATCGTTCTCTCTAGGGCTGCCACTTCCATGCAGGGAGTTCCAGACTTCCAATTATTGTTGTTGAATGTTTTCACTTTGACTCTGTACAAAAATCCCTTCTCCTCCAGTTGATCCTTCCTAAACGGCACTATTTTTATGGACATTATTCGGCATATTCTGTATTCAGATGTCAACCAAACATCGAACTTCTGCAGAAATCCAAGTCAGCTCACCTGTCATTTACCAGTGTCCAACTCAAGAAACGCCCACACAAGCAGCAGACTGGAAACCGAGACCACTTGCAACAGGTGGTCTCAGACCGGTTGTTTTGCTTGGCTCCAGAGTCTGATTACTGAGCTCACAACGTCCCCAACGTTGAACCACACAGACTTATATTAGCTTGTAAAAGCACCCAAAAATATTCAGTCATTTCTTCGAGTAGATGTTACTGTTTCACAGACTGCATGTTGTCTCTCCCTCCCTTGCAGACCCCCCCATGCTTCTCCTAAAGAGTGGAGTGAATGTCCTCACTACAGCACCGACAGGCCAAACGAGTGCTTTTTCAACGAGAACCACACGTCCGTCTGGACGTTTTACAGCGTCCAGCTCCGCTCAAGGGATCAAGCCGTCCTCTACGACGAGAACCTTTTCCACGTTCAAGACATCGGTGAGTTGGGCGGGATTAAAAGCGCATGTGAGGTTGTCCTATACGTCAGTGTTACTTTCCACTTATAAGTTTAAAGCTAGGATTTCTTTGTAACCTAGAGAAGTGAAGATACATGAGTGTTTGGCCTCCCTGATGCTATTGTGTCCAAATGGGAGCAAATCCTGCAGCCGGGTTCCGGCCGGGATGTTGACATAAGGGTCAATTTGCTATTTTTATCATGTACAGATGAATTAATTTAGTCCAGTGGGGGACTCTCTGACTCCAACCACCCAATCTAGAATAAACACAACAGTTCTAATACATTTAAAACACTGAAAGTCTTGTTCAATTGCTGATCATAAATCTATTATTCTCTGATCTGAAGTGCAACCGGATCCTCCATTCGGCTTGAACTGGACGCTGCTGAATGTGAGTTTGACCGGCACTCACTATGACATCATACTGAGCTGGAAGCCGCCTCAGTCTGCCGACGTGGAGACGGGATGGATGACGCTGCATTACGAGGTCCAGCACCGCAACGTCAACTCTGACCTGTGGGAAGCGGTGGGTGTTTTATTCCAGTCTGCTGGATTACACTTAGGTTAAGCACACACAATACATTGATGTCTATAGTGAGCTTTTTTATTATTGTTGAAGGAGATATGAGCGTTTCTTAGAGAAGATGGTGATGCTGTAGCTCTGCTTCTGTATTTTGAACCTTGATTTCGTCACCACAGCTCAACCTTGTGAAGAGCACACATCGCTCCATTTACGGACTTCCAACTAACGCCAATCACGAGGTCCGCGTCCGCTGCAAAATGCTCGGGGGAAAAGAGTTTGGAGAGTTCAGCGACTCAGTGTTTGTGCACGTTCAATCTGAAGGTAAGCACGGGAGGAAACGCTGTTATAAAAGTCTTTCATCCTTTCATATAAAGAGGCTGCAGCTAAATGTCCTTGTCACGCGTGAATCGACCCTCCAAATTACAGTTCAGCCGACAGCTGACACAAAATACATGTTGTTCCAGTAGTGACCTGTGTGTAAGGCTGCATTAAATTAGCATGACATTTTATTGGCCACACACACACACACACACACACACACACTTAAATATGAAAGTGGGCCCTTTGCCCAATAAGTTCAAGTGCCATAAAGTCTAAATGGCCACAATAAAAGGGAGCACCAACGTTCAAAGAAACACTTACTGCATTAAACGACCTGATGTCTCATTTATTCCTGACGGCATTGTCATTCTGCAGCTTAAATGTAATCATCATTGCAAATATAACAAGACGAAGCATCTACAGTGTAAATTTATGTGCACTTCTTTTCCCAGAGTCCAGATTCCCCGTGGTGGCCGTGCTGGTCTTCGGTGCCTTGTGTTTAGTGACCATCCTGATGCTGGTTGTCATATCGCAGCAGGAAAAGTAAGTATTTTACAACCATCTGGATTTTTGTGTCGGACCGGACGGGTTTTGAAAGCTGAAGTGAGAGTGAGCAGCTCACTTGACCTCGGTGTTCTGCCTCAGTACCAGTGTTATTGTATAAAGCTGCAGAACGGTGAGACATTCTGTATTTCTGCTATGCAATGTTTATACTGAGGTCTGGAGTCTGAAGGGTTTTGTTATCTGTTGCCATGTATATGTAAAGTCAAATTCCACACTTTTTCCTCCTTCAGGTTGATGGTCATTCTTTTGCCTCCTGTTCCTGGACCGAAAATAAGAGGAATTGACCCTGAACTACTCAAGGTTTTCATCCAGCTATTATTATGCTTTACTATGACTTCTGATTTATAAATCTCACTCTGTATTAAAGTGATTCTTCAACGAAAATGCAGAAGGGAAACCAGTTTTGCACCCACAGAAAAACCAAGAGGAAAATGTTTTAATTTTAATATATGACAATATTGTCTTATATTCAGCTCAATACTTTATTTTAGAATACAGTGACCCCACACTTTATTCACTTGTGTGTGCATACATGTACGTTTTCATGTAAGTTGTAGTCCCTTTTTGCTGTACAAGGGAGGAGGACCAGACTCGTAATAAACTGGATTTATGCCTGAAGCAGTTGACCTAACTCATCAGCCGAATGTGGATTGTGAATGTATCAACACTAATTTCTTTATCTCACAGAAAGGGAAGCTGGGGGAGTTTACATCCATCCTGGGCTGCCCCCCTAACCTGAGGCCGGAGCTGTACAACAACGACCCCTGGGTGGAATTCATCGATCTGGACATTGAAGAGCACAACGAAAGGCTGACCGACCTGGACACGGTCTGTCTCATGGAGCGCTCCCTGTCCTCCAACTGCTCTCCGCTCTCCATCGGCTTCAGAGACGACGACTCAGGCCGGGCCAGCTGCTGCGACCCAGATCTCCCCAGCGACCCAGAACCGTCACCTTTCCTTCCCCTCAGCCCAAAACAAACCCACAGTAAGGAACCATCGCGTCCAAGCTCTGGAGTCCAGAGCCCCGTCACCGGGGAGCCAGGATTCGTGGCGCCGGACAGAGAGGCGCTGTACACCCAGGTGAGTGAGGTGAGGTCATCTGGCAAAGTGCTGCTGTCGCCGGAGGAACAGACGGAGAAAAGCTCAAGCAAAGACACAGAGAAAGACATCGCGGGGGAGAAAGGGAAAGAGTTTCAGCTCCTGGTGCTGAACCCAGATAATGGAGGCTACACCTCAGAGGTCAACGCGGGAAAAATGAGCCCCAGGTTGTCCACGGGAGACATGAGTGAACCCTTCCAGACAGGTGGAGACTTGACTTCGTCACAGTCCTCGTCACATTCCCACCAATCAGACACCAGCCAACCTCTTCCTCCTGCTCCCGTCTACACCGTGGTAGAAGGTGTCGACAGGCAGAACAGCCTCTTCCTGACGCCGAACGCAACACCCGCTCCCCAACTCATAATCCCCAAAACCATGCCAACACCAGACGGCTACCTGACCCCTGACCTTTTGGGAAGCATCACACCATAGATCAGCGGTGGGCTGTACAGAGTCAAGAGTGTTCATTGTCCAATCCAAGGCACTGACGAGCTTGGGAACAGGTCTGACTATTGAGGGTTCCTGAGTGTTGAATGTCAGGTTTCCTAAAATAGTGGGAGGCATCTGTCCCCGTCTGCCACCGGCCCTGGCCTCCTGCTGCTACCTCCAACAGGGCTGTGAGGGCGTAGTAGCAGGTTTAATATGGGGGAGGAAGAGTGTTTTACTGCAGCTGTGGAGATGGCAAAGAGAACCTGTTTTTGTGTTTCTGTTGTGTCGATGAACAATGCCATTAAAGGCGGTCATTACATTTGAGGTCGATATTGAAAAGTTGAATTAAGCTTAAAATAAGAGTGTATATATACTTGTATATACTGTCACATGCTGCATTCCTATCGTTTTGTACAAGGCTTTCTTTTTGATAACATCAGGTCATGAGTGATTCATATATTCTGTGAAAGATCATGTGCCTTCTTTTTATTATGAATTACATTTTTTTTAGGCTTTAAGATAAATATTTTCACAATGAAACTCATTTAACCAATTCGTACATCGTGTTGTTGCCCACAAAAGAACTACTAAATCATGGCCTCAAGGATTCCAAACATCATCAGTGTTTCTTTGTTCATGGATAATAAAAGTTGTTTTTTTGTTTCCAGATGGTTTCTGGTCGACGGTATATTTAATGCAAATGAAAAGTTGGGGTCCTCAGTGTTTAATTTGTGCAGTCATTGTATTTTAACTGTTCAAGTGTTACAAATAAAAAACTTTAATACTTTTGTCATTTTTCGTCTTGTTAATACCAGGTAGCTTTAGACTGCACAGGCACAGATGACTGCATTTATTTTCTGTTTTCAGTGTACGAAGAGGAAGTCATAAAAAAATATAATATATAGTATGTTGAAAAAAGTCCTCGTCACGTTATTCGTTAGTAAGTGATTTATTTTGAAAACAACCGGAAGGTGTGTTAATTTCTCACCATGATGTTATCCTCAATTTATTCAGGTCACAGGTAAAGTATGGCAGCGCTGGGCTCGGAATGACAAAGCTCTCACAGGGTCTCAGTCAGAGCGAGCACGATTTCCGGGTGCTGTTCACGTACAAAAATGTGATATGAAACATGTATGGTGTTGTCCTTGAGGTGTGTATCTATTGTAGCAAACCTAACCTAACTTAACAGATCAAAGAGGACCTTGTAGATACATCGGGTTCCTGCTTATCACGATAAATGTCAGAGTATAGTATGTTGAAAAAATCATAGTATGGTTGTTGAAAACATTTTAAATAAAAAAAATATAGTTACTATACTATGAAAACTTTTTTTTAAGATTTTTTCGACATACTATTTTATTATTTACTACTAAACTTTTTTTTATAACATTTTCGACACAATACTACAACTTTTTTTAATCACATTTTTTCAACATACAAAACAATGACAAACTTTTCTGAATTGTTCAACATACCATACAATTACTTTATGTTTTGACATACTATACTATCACTTTTTTATGACTTATTTCCAGCTTACTATACTATGACTTTCTTTGACATACTATAGCTTGACCTATTTAGACATATTATATTATGACTTTTTTTCATAAGTCTGATTTATATTACAAATGTCATGCATTTCTTTGTATTGTGTACATTATGAGTGACTGTTGGTCAGGTCAGGAAAGCGCTAGCTGACTAGCTTTCTGGCCAAACAAACAGACCATGAATGTAGCCATGAAGGTAGACAAACACGTGCATCCATGGCTCAGCACACATGTTCTCATAAACAGGAAGAAACACGACCCAGATTAATCATTACAACCCCTTTTGACATTTTCCTACAAAAAATTAACCTAGCTGTAATTTCATGTGTCATGTTCATGATAAACACTGGTTCGAGCTAGAGCTGGTGTACGGTTTTTATTTTGTTTTGTTCCATGAGCATTTACATAAAACGGCATCTTCAGAAATTGTATGTCTTTCTATAAAATCTGCTTAAATCAATATCAGTCAATAACAACTCTATCAACTCCTCTCTATCTCAATCCACATCATAATGTAAAATTAAATTACAAATATCTACAAAACACCATGGATGGAGCCAAATGTCTCAACAACAACGACAAAATCTGATCCAGTGACTGATTTTGGTAAATTTTAACTTTCATGTATGTATTAACTGTCAACCGTGTAGTAGTGTCAGCACTGTCTCATGATAATATTTTGTGGAAAGATGATGAACAACATATTGAGTAACTGCTCGGCATGCTGCTTTTATATAAAGATTAGCATTGTTTTGGGAATGTCCCATTTGTATACACATATTAATGTCTGTATGAGTTTAAATTAAGTGACTTAACTTTATTTGCTCCCATGGGTCTTTGCTTGGCAAGTGAACAGTCATTTGGACAGTTCTGCTACTAGAGTCTTAATTCCAATTGCTGCTTTCTTTGAAGAGCCGATTCGGGTACTAAATTCTTTTGTGGCGAATTACTAGAAATATAGTCTTAGAGTCAACATATTATAAATCTGATCTGTTGGTTTTTTCACAGTGAATATTGATACAATGGACTGTATGTTTTTACAGTAAAGTGATTTATTCATTTGTTGATTAAATTCCTCAGAAAAGGGAGCTGATTTCTATGAATATGTGAATTTTTTCACTTTGTCCTGGGTTTCCGACCTAATCAGAGGACTCCCCATCTCAATTATCTCTCCTGGACTTCACCTGAGAAGCAAGTCCCCCTCCTCCATGTTGCCAAGAACCAACCCTTCCTCAAGGACTGGTAACAATCTGGGCATTGTGTAAGACAGGAACTTAATGTGATGATGTTTCTGTTGGATGTGTTGACCACGAGGAGGATGCCTAATAAGAGTGAGCTTTACCTGGGAGAGCAGACCTTTTCCACCCATGGTAACTCCCACTCCTCAGGTGCTCTGACAACCGGCTGTGGTCGTTAAAACAGCTGTTTCCATATTGCAAGAGGGAAAACAGGGACACTTATCCAAACATCAAACTCACAACACTCACCTCAGAGTGAGGTTAGCATCCTCTCCACGCCCCCCTCCAACAGGACAGAACCGGCACCACCCAACATATTCTTCCTTCTAAACATAATCAGTGACCTGGAATGATAACCGGTGGCGAGGTGTTACACATTCATCTGTGTGACGTTTTAGAGAAATCATTGTAGTTTGGTGGGATCTGGGTACCATTGGCTGCTCAGGGTCCACCCATCCTTGTGACTTTTTAGAAAAAGAGGAGCCCGAAGTGCCACTGCTGAGTGTCGTATCGTGAAAACTACCTGCTCAACATGTATAAAGTCGTTTCCTCTCTAAGTGGCCGCTGTGCGGTTTTAACAGGGCAGTCCTGCTGTTCACCTGGTTTGGCCAAACTTCACCTGGGAAGTGGTGAGTTACCATGGCGATAAAGGAAAATGTAATTTCTTGATCATGATCCGCTGCTAATGATGACGCAGCCTGTAGGTATTTTGTGTAGAGTAGCCTTTTTGTCAGTCAAACTTAGCATAGCATTCAACAATACTTTGTTCTGGTAAATGACACCTTGTTAATTTATTAAGTACTTATCTAATATAATTGACGTTGTTTGTGTAAAACGCAGGAATCAGAAATAAGCATTGGTTAGACAGTGTTATTATAGGCTGCAGTAGACATATATGGTTGCATTAGCATTAAGGCAACTGCATTAAATTGAATAACAGCAGAAATGTTGCAAATATAAAATTATGCACACAATGCAACAAAATATAATCATATTATCTCATTTGGATGAGTGGTTTAATTGAAGGCGCAGACAGACCTTTCTGTGCTTAAGCAATACATATTATTTAATTATATAAATATGCGTATTTGGCAGTCCGAGCAGTTTTAACATGACAATATCCAGCCTTGGGTTGACTGGGAAAAGCAGAAGCATAGTCTTTCCTGTGTTGCAGAATGGGAAGTTAATGTGGTTAAAGTATCAACCAGGTTTTAATTGGATTAAACTTTGACCACATAATAAGAGTAAAGGTGCATCGTAATGAAAATTTTGCATCATTAATTTTTTTTCTGTAGATAAATTGGAACCTGGTACCAGATCTCTGAATTGAATATAGCACTGTTAGTTTATAATATTAATATTATCCCCGATATTTGGGATCGTATACGACCCCGTGGGCCTCAAATTTTTCAAGACCTCTGGGAAAATGTAACAGATTGTCACAAAAAAGCCCTGAATGTCACAGAAATGCCATAGATAGGTGTCGATCGGCTCATAACAATCTCTTTTAGCTCTTTCTGAATTTCATCCGAAACCACTTTGTAGGTGCAGCATGTCAGAAAGTAGCCCTCAAACATCATCCTGCAGACCTGCCAGAGATGCCCTCATGCACTTTCAAACCAGAGGAATACAAGGTAAGAGTGTGATGGCGTCCAGACTGTGTCTCTCCTGCACTGTTGGTCTCTGAACCTGTCATGGCTTTAGTAAAGAAAATCTAAAATGTTATTATGTCACATTCAACTGACATTACAAAGTGCTAAAAGTGACATTACCTGTAATTATTGTAATGAAATTGTAATTATCAGCAATAGTTCAGTGCACACACTGCAATATGTTAACCGTTATTAAAGGTACTATTGATTATTACTGTACTGTAGTAAATGTCTTATCCATCCAATAGTTTTTATCTTCCTATACTGTAACTCTTTGCCTGTGTTTGTCTCTCTCCAGGGTTTGTCCAAAGAAAGGATGATGGAGATCCGAAAGAAAAACTGCAACCCTGTGACCGGGATGATTACCTACTATAAGAAACCAATGTTCATCCACCAGGGACACATGCAGTGGATGTGGGACGTGGACGGGAAGCGATATCTGGATCTATTTGCTGGTGTGGCTACTGTCAGTTTGGGCCACTGCCACCCGTAAGATCCCTTATTTCCTTAATCCTGACAGTTATCATCGGTCACAAATCTCTTTTCATTGTCGCTCTGAGCCTGACATCTATGTACAGGAAGGTGCGAGCAGATACAGAGAGGCAGTTGAAGCGATTGTGGCATACTACAAACATCTACGTCCATCCCAATATCCACGAGTATTGTGAGAAGCTAGCTTCCCACTTACCGGATCCTCTCAAGGTAGATGGCGGATATGATCAGCTAACAGCAGGAGCAATACAGGCTAAATTAAAATGTCTGCTGGTCTGTGTTTGTCCTGTCTAGGTGATATATCTGACCAACAGCGGCTCAGAGGCCAACGACCTGGCGATGCTGATTGCTCGACTTCACACGGGGAACTTTGACATCCTCACTTTCAGGTATGTGTCTTATCATTATTTCAAAATTAAGCCTTTTTTGCAATATTTGCTTTAAATCTTTAATCTCCTGTCTTTTTTTTTTTATCCACCAGGGGATCGTACCACGGTGGCACCCAACAGACCATGGGTCTCACCTCCAACTCACCATATAAATACCCCATCGCCACTAGTTCAGGCTGCACACATGTATGTCTACATCCATGTATAGCATTGCAGCAATACACAACATAAAAGAGTATTTACAGTCAACTCTTCGGCCAGCATGCTCTTCTCTCAATCAGCAGTAACGGAATCTTCTTAGTGCTAAAAGCTACTGAGTCATTCAGTGACGATTTTAATTTCAGCTTGATTTGTTGTTAGAGAGCAATTTCATCCATGCTGCTGCACACATCATCCAAACACAAACATGTGATGCCACCACGAATGGCACTCTCTATGCAGCTTACTAGCTAGCTGTCACCAAACACCGCTTAGCATTAACATAAAACAAGAGCTAGCCATTAGCCATCCATCCAAACAAACATTATAAGTATGTATTTGTTAAGTAATTCATCTTTCTGACTTTGACTGAGCATCTGAGCATGTGTTGCTATGAGGTTGAGCTAGCTGACTATGTCTCTGCCCAAACAAACAGATCATGAGTCCTGATGTGTTCAGAGGTCCGTGGGGAGGAAGCCACTGCAGGGACTCTCCTGTGCAGACCACCAGGGAATGTGGCTGTGTCCAAGGTACACAAATGTGTGAACCCATGGCTCAACGCACTCTGTTTATCACTCATAAATTGGCAAACCCAACACTTCTATCTGTAGGACCAGGCATGGTACCTACAACAATATTTGTCAATACATTTGTATTTTATAAAAAGATATTATTATAACATGTTATTGAATCATTGCTCAGTCCTTAGGTGCTGTAATTGGATGTGAACTATTTCGGCAATACTGCGTTTATACATATGTCTTCAAACATTTTTCTTTAATCCCACAGGTCATTGCATGGCAAATGACCAATACATTGGACAGCTCAAAGAGACATTTGCTACTAGTCTCCCAAGTAAAATCGCTGGTTTCTTTGCAGAGCCAATTCAGGTACTAAATTCTTTCAAGGAGTTAGCATTGACCTTTAAAAGTCATAACTTTATTGCGTCCTTAGTTATCATGCTGTGTAACTTTATATAACTACTTGTGTTAATTAAGATGGGACTGTAAGATGTGTTTTCTTTCTACAGGGAATGGGAGGAGCTGTGCAGTACCCGAAAAACTACCTCAAGGAGGCGTACCAACTTGTGAGAGAGAGAGGAGGGATCTGCATTTCTGATGAGGTTAGATACACATTTACATTAGTTATGCTCAACAATTAAAGACATAAAGCAAACACTGTGTATCAAGGACAAGATCAGGCGCAATTTTGCTATCAGTACGTTGCCATCTTTTTTAAGCACTAAAGCTTGCTTCATACATCTTTAAATTTTAATTTCAATAACGTTAAGGAACTCACCTGACAGGTCCAGACTGGATTTGGGCGAACAGGAAGCCACTTCTGGGGTTTCCAAGGGCACAACGTCATTCCTGACATGGTCACAATGGCGAAAGGCATTGGTAATGGATTCCCAATTGGAGCTGTTGTTACGACACCAGGTGAGATGATACTGTAAGACATGAAACATATTGTTTGAGGCAGCAGTGGGTGGAAATATGAGCTTGTTTTTTTGTTGTTGTTTTCCAGAAATCGCTGCTTCCTTTGGTAAGGCCTACCACTTCAACACCTTTGGGGGAAGTCCAATGGCTTGTGCCGTTGCTTCATCAGTTCTTGATGTAAGAATTCATCTTTTGTCTTGTATTATTAGTGTTGCTGAGGTTGGAAAGTCCATAATCACTCAAGCTGAACTATATACAACTGAATTATATCTCTTTTATAATATTTTTCGTTTGTCACATTTCAAAACAAAATGGAACTGATTTCAGTTTGACTTATAATAACCAACAGACTATCAAAGAAGACGGCACACAGCAGAACAGTCTCAATGTGGGAACCTATCTGATGACAAAACTGGCAACTCTCAGAGACAAATATGAGATAATCGGTGATGTACGTGGAAAAGGCCTGCAGATCGGTGTGGAAATGGTCAAAGACAAGGTATTTATTTTGTAATAGAAGAAACACTCACCTCTCCTCAAACACTTGTAACTGTTTGATGAGTATTGTATCTGTTTTACCCCTCTGACCATCCAATCCATCATACTACAGATACAGATATCTCTTGCGTCAACAGGATTAATAAAAAGTATTGGTAGCAGTATTTGGTATCGCCGTTTCTGGCCTGGTACTGGATCAAACCCAAACTCAGACTTATCACCCAATATGCAATATTCATGACATTTTAGGGAACCTGGAGCAAATGCAGCATCACACAACGTCATTGTGAAAAATGCCCTTTAGTACTTTCAACAGTAGCAGTACAGTATATTTACCCTGAAGAGGACTCATTATTCCTTCTGCTGCCGTGTTTGAATTGCCTGCCTTTCAACACTTGGTTATTAGCCTGGGAATGGTAGATGTGGATACACATATGTGGTTAGTTGCTTGCAGATGGATAGTGTTCATAATGTTAGGCACATACATATAGTTTATACAACACATCCAGACACATCTACCCTTATTATTAACCTCCTCTGTATCATCCACAGACCAGCAGAGAGCCGCTGCCTCCTGCGGCAATGAGTGAGATCTTTGAGGACATAAAGGACATGGGAGTCCTGATAGGGAAGGGAGGAGTGTACGGACAGGTAACAGCACTCACCATGATGTAGCCTGTCTCCATCTGTCTGTTTGTTTAGCAGGGTCACAGCTCTTTTGTGTACTATAAAGGTCAACTCTGGGGAGAGAGAGAGAGAGAATGAGTGAGAGAGAGAGAGAGAGAGAGAGAGAGAGAGAGAGAGAGAGAGAGCAACATATGTTGATTAATGTACCGTCTCGCTTTTCAAAAATAAAAAATAAAAATAAAAAACTAAATGTTGTTAAAAGTCCATTCACTAGAGACCAAATGTATAAACTACACACCTTGTTAATCATAAAAGTTCAATTCTGTTGCAATTATGGCAGTTGTCCATACCTGATACACGTTAAATAACTATTATTATAATTTTTCAATTCTTAGTTTCAATCTTTAACACCTTAACCAGCCTTTGAACACTACCATCTGAACATATGAGCCAGAAATATCTGCTTATAATGTGTCAGGCAGCATGAAGCCCCTGACCTGGTTAATCTCTTGTCTTCTTGTCTACTCACCACTCAGACGTTCCGCATCCAACCCCCCATGTGCATCACAAAGGAGGATGCAGATTTCTTCCTGGCAGTTTTTAACAAGGCTGTCCACAGCTACATGGACAGGAAATAAACACATCAGAGGAGTAACTCAACACCAAGGACTAAACCTGGAAACAAAACATCCCTCAGGATCAGATGTCATTTTTGTAAAAATGTTTTTGTCGTTTTTAATCTTCTTGTCCTGTTGTAGAAACTGCTATTTACTTTGTAGACATTTCAATACTCTGAGCAAACCTCACTAATTCTCACTCAAACGTCTTTCCAACTGACTAATTTTGCTCCACTCAGAGATCCTGAATCCACATTGTTATGATTGTTCTGCAGGGTTCATATCTGACTGTAATAACCATAATATGTTTGGTGTAAGAAATATTTGGGCTTTAAAATGTTTGCTTAAATACACCATTTTGTTTTTATGTATCAATAAAACAGTATATTAAATGTATAGGTGCATGTTTAGCACTGACATATCCAGTAGTTTGTTACATGGTTATGGGTATTAAAGCAAATCACTCCAGAGTTGTTGTATAACTACCAACGTACAGTATCACCTTTATTTTGTATAATGCAGTAATACTACAGAGCTCTCCGTGACAAATGAAGAGAGGATTGCCAAAACAGTATATCGATATATAATAGGGTATATTCTATGCACATTCTGTTTGTTTTTCTTCACGTGTCTATCAGTACGGATACATTCATAAGTTACTGGGAAAGTACTGGAAAGTTTCAGTCATACCAATCTCGAGGACTCATAATGTTGAATTGCTCACACATACATAACTGTCTTACTGAACATGTAATTGTGTAAACCAGTTCATTAAAAGTCCACATTCAAAGGGTCCTTTCAGTTTATCTTCCTCTTGAGAGACTTCTCAGTGTTATTGTGTCCCCGCTAAGTCAAAACTCTTTCAGGTTCATCATGAACATATGTTATCTGTTGGTCTTTTTTGAGCTCTCTTATGGAGCTGTGAGGAGTATTTCAGGACCAGCTTTCCTGTTGAGAACTCGTTGCAGGTCACGGAGGTGTGTAAAAAAAAAAAATCAAATAAAGGCTATGTTAAAATGTCCAAAATATCATTATCATGTGTGTCTTTCATTCCAACGTGGACACCATTTTCATTAAAAAAAATTAACAGACTGACCCATGTTAACAGGAGCGTATCACGTGTCACGATAGTGAAGAGTGAAAACCACGTTAATAGCAAACTACCATTCATTGAATAACCATTGGACTATCCAGCAAACACGGTGAGTTGACTGTATGTTAGGATAATGTGTCGCTCACTTACAAAGTTGTATTTAAAAAAAACTCGGGTGTGTTTGTTTTGAAGAAAGGCGCCCCCGACAACTTCCGCATCTCTCTTCCTTCCGCCGGAAGTAAGGTATTGCGCATGTCAGTCTGTCGCACCCAGACACTTCGCAGAAGAGACCAAAACACAGGAGAGATTTCATGTATACAGCGACAGGACGTGGCAACAACGGTGTTTTGTGATCCGCAGAGGTGAGAATTGTTACTCAGTGTAACTTATTATGGTTAGAAAACGTGGCTTGGTCTACAGGTTGATTGTTATTCGTCATACGTGTTGCGTTCACCAACGAATAGCATGAGGAGCTAGCATGAGGCTAATGATCATATTCTGACGCCGATCAGTAACACGGGACGAGTTAATAATTCACAAAATGTCCCTTTGAGTCTCAAGGCTGCGATTAACGTAATACAGTGTTTTTGTCAGCAAATTTTGATCCTGTTTCTGTGTCCCAAGATTCACGAACTTCATTTATACAACTACACAGAGAGCTTAGCAGCCACCTAGCATCGACTTCCTAGCTGCGCTTCGGAAATAGTGGTGACATTTCTCGTTACTTAGCATCTGTTTCGTCAGAGTATTGCATTTATTGAGATCTTTCAGGTGCTCGTGACTTGTTTTACCCTGTTTGAATTTAGAGTTAATTCTTTATCGTCCTTTTTATATATAATAACTACGGTTCAGGATGTACGTCAAAGTTTAATGTATTTCTCTGTGTTAAACAGCCCACAGGTATATCCATATTGGCAGTAAAGTCGCATGTCTTGTCCAATGAAACCAGTGTATAAATGTACCTTCTTCTTATATTATATGTGGATATATTAAGGCACATTATTATTATTCACATGGTCGTTGTTATTCTTATTAACAACTTGTGAACCTCGGTGTGTTGTTTCTCTGCTTCAGGTTCTTCATTTTGGGCAGTCATGGTGTGCATTCCCTGTATTGTGATTCCTGTCCTGTTGTGGGTCTACAAGAGGTTCCTGGAGCCTTTCCTCTATCCTATAATTTCGCCATTTATAAATACATTTTGGAACAAGAAAGCAGTCAAGGAGAGTGCCGGTGGTGACCAAAAAGTTAATGAAAACAGTAATGGGACTTGCAAGGTAAGTTGATTTAAAAAAATGATGATTTTGTTACCACATGTTAATAATTAAACTCCCTTTCCTTCATTCATTTGTGTCGTGCTGTAGGGGTCAATATTGCATGGTGAATAAAGTTGAAGTGTTCTGTCTCACAAATAGGATATTAATTTACAGTGATTTTTGTGGGATAATTTGCATTTCACCTGATCTAATCATCACTGGCACTGGTGTTAGTTTTAGAATCTCTTTCATGAAGGTGTGTTGTAAATAAAAAGGCATTTAAAAGACATTTTCCTCATGTGTTTCAGCCTGAAAGCAATGACGAGGCCACTGCCAATGGATCCACTATAGCAGCAGCAGCAGCAGATAAGAAGACGGATTGACAGCTCTAACTTATTATAATGCATCTAAAACAGTGTAAATATTTCCATTAATATAATACAGAGTACTATGAATTAACTTATCATTCTTTTGGTTTTAAATAACCGTCTTCCATAATGTGCGTACCTTGAACATTTTATTGATTTTTATTACAGTAACTTTAGGAAATTTTGATATATTTTTCCTTGTTAATCATGAACTGATATATGCATTTACCATGTTGAATATTCACTCTCAATGGAATAGTTTTTCTAGGTCAAACTTGCAGTTTATTGAATGTATATAGAAAATAAAAAAAACAAGCTGATGCATTTATTGTCCCAGTACTGAGCTGCTTCTTCCACTTCAACTAGTTGCTCACATCACATTGTACAGTCATGAAGGGATCCGTTTGTTTTTATTTTGTGATATTTTAAACGACATAAACGAGACAGCAGTCGGACGCAAAACTACACTGGTTTGGTCCAATCCCCTTTCCATACTCTACCAGCACGCGCACGGAGCGCGCGCACCGAGGAAGCGTCAACCTGTAACGGTCAACAACCTAACTTCGTAGGAACTAGCTTAACATTTGTGAAGCTTTAACGAAACTGAAGCAGCAATACGATATCATAACATCATTTTGCTGCAGTCCCTCGCTCTTACTAGTAGTCTAGTAAAAATGATGAAATTAAACTGTGTCAATCTTGACAGGTTTATAGAGGAGTTTTCTCGGCTAGAGCGGGTAAGTAGCTAACATGAGCGATGCTAACTCACTGAATGCTAATTACGAATGTCTCTAAAGAGTCAGAAGTAGGCCTAATTATAGGTGTAACCTTAGTAAATGACCTTGACATCAGTAGTGAACTAATGGTAGTTGTTATTGTACAGTATCTCTAGTGCTCGTCTGCTATTTGGATAAAATAATAAACAAACTAAAGTTTATTAACTAAAATGTAAACCAGTCTGAAAACACGTAACTACAAAAATAATACGCCAAAGCCATATTCTCCAGGATGTATTGAAGTGCCCATTAGTAAGGACCTGAGCGGCCATGGTGAAGTAAGGTCACTCCAGTCCAAAGTGTAAAATATTTCCACTTGCCTTCACTTTAATGAAACAGAACATTACGGAGGTTAATGGCAAAAACAACGTGCTGGAGATCATGCTGGAGGATGCCAATCGACTCGTGAAATTCTCTATAACCAAGGAGAAAAGTCTCATTGAGGGTGAGTTTTTTCATTCTAAAACTAAGGGTCACGTTTGTTTTACCTCTTTTCTACAGCGTTTTCTAAGATTTAAGAGCCCTGTTGTTTGATTAGGTGTGTGTCTCCCTCTGCTGGTAGTTTTTCCAAATGACAGTTCAAGATATTAAATCACATTTTGTTTTTGGCTAATATATTTTAGGATATAATTAATTATACATTGTTCGGCAGCGCAGCATTTAAACATGCGATACATGGCTTTTATTTGCAAATGTTCCTCTAATTTGTGTGGGAAATATGAGTGAGTTTCATATAGTGTCAGGTAAAGACAGGCATGCAATACGTACAAAATACATTTCATCGGCTGTATAAACTTTAGGTCCCTTGTTCAGTGCTTATACAGGAACCTGCACATATGTGTGGCACATAAAAACCATCAAACCTTGAGATGTGTCAAATTCTATACCTGTTCCAGAGAGAGACTGTCTTCTTGTCACAGTGAACAGACTTCAGCAGACTCTGCAGGAGCAGTGCAACCTCAGAGGTAAAATCCTCAACAGCCCACAGCACTTCTACTTTACTAATTTACATAGTAAAATTCCAGATGAAATTATTTGTGAGGATTTTCATCATATATTCTGAAAACTGTTCATGTTGTAGTTGAGAATGAGAGACTGAAGAATGATATGGTGGATGTGAAACGACAGAATGAGAGAACAGCGGAGGTAAAGACTGAGGCCATTCGGATTCTGAGATTGCAATATAATGTGTTATTTGTATAAAACATTGTAGGTAGAGGTGTTTAGACCTTGCATTCATTTATGAACTACTTTAATTTGACAATCAGTACCTTAAGTATGCCTCCTCTGTTGCCTTTCAAAACCTTAAAACAAGCAATTCTAAAAGTTTGCATAGAAGCAATTTCAACTAGGAATGTGTCGTCGTCAGGAAGGGGAGGATAAGCTTCAGCGGCTCATCGGTGAAATGAGTGCAGAAGAGGAGAGACACAAGAGGGAGCTCGAGGCCGTATGGCAGCAGTGCAAGAGAGAGGTGGAGGACGCCCGCAGGGAGGCCGTCCATCAGTGTAAGTCCAAACAAAGCAGACAGTGCTGATGTTATAAGATGTTTAAGAGAATACTTATATTTTACACGTACAAAATAACCTCCCTACAGCCCCAGAGTCTTAATCCAAGGCAAACACATTAGATTTCTTTCACTTTTTTTTGTGAAATGCTATCAAAGTGACATAATGAGAGTTTTATAACAATAATAACAATATCAGCCCACAGCATGAGAGAAGAGAAGAGCATACATTTGTATATGTTATGGATTCATCTGTTGTTTTCCCTGACAGTGGAAGCCAAAGATGCTGAACTAAAGAATCTGCTGGAGGAGAAGCATCTGGATCTGGAGGAGATGAAAAAGAAGCTGAAGGACCAGGAGAGGGAGAGGCAGAGTGAGCTCCTCAAGTTACAGATGAAGGTAAATTAACCATGTATTAACCATGTAAAATGAAAAGTCAAAAGAATGTACTTTTTGGGAGTTTATTTCAAGATTAAGTGCAGCTCTGCTTTTCTCTTGAGTGGCCAGTTTCCACCTCTCTAAGCTCGTTGTTTTTTTCTGTACGATCTGACAGTTTGGTGCGAAGTTAGCCAGAGTTCAGAGTACAGCTCAGTTGAGCCAACAGCAGCAGCAGCAACAGCAACACAGCCTTCTTCCACAGAGTGTCTTCAAGAGGGTGAGCAGTATCTTTTACATCCTTCCTTTTACAGTATAGAGGCTGACTAACAGGATACAGAACACATTTAACTGGTAAACAGTCTGTAACTCTAGGTATTGGTGTGCAGGAACATACTTCATACTGTTCACCGGTTTGGAGTCAGTGAGGACAGCATCAGCTTTTACGTAATGTCACCTGGATGTCTGATCTTGTTATTCCCCACCTTCTTAGTAACATCAGGCTCACTGCCAGCATTGTTTACCGGGTGCAGCTTTTCACAAGAAACACTGAATAAAATATTTAGAATGAGCATTTTGTTATGAGAAACATGTTGCATGTCGTGTTTGGATTGCCGGTTTTCTAGTGTATTGTGTGTGGATTAACTGTGACTGTGTTTCCTCAGAAGCTGCAGTTCTTCCAGGAGGAGAAAAACAAGGAGATTGTCGCTCTGCGTCAGCGAATCAAAGAGCTGGAAGACGGCCAGCGTGTCGGCGGTTTCAATGACAGTCGGCTGAAGAAGAGGAGGATCTAATTTAGTAAGCGGCTAGCAACCCATCGTCTCCACAGGTGCACGAATCTCCTGTGAGTGACTAGTGCGCAGAGAGCACATGCAAACACAGGCCATGCTCCCGTCTAAGGCTTTAATCCAATCACATGAATGCGAGGGAGGGAGGGAGGGAGGGAGGGAGGAGGCGCTGAAGCAGTGGAAGGTGCACTGCTGAGTGAATCAGTTAGCTGGAAGGTCAATTCCATTCAGGGGATTAAAGCCGTTCATCTCCTTTCATTCCAAAAAAACAAAATAAACCATTAAACTAATTCCTCTTGTTTATTTCAGATTCCTTGAAGACAAACTTGTATTCTTCTAATCTTGATTTTTGTTTTTTTAAAGCAGAGCTGTTGAACTCTACACACTCTGTATTTTGTGTTCAGAGACTTCCATTGTTGATGTTTAGGAAAGGAGAAGTCTGCAAAGATCTGCTTTTCTCTTTATATCGATCAAAGTTGGTGGAGGGTTCAGTGAGAACATTTTAGGTAATGCAGTCCTGCTGCCTAACTGGTTTGAGCTCAACGCCAGGATCCATTTCTGTGATTGGTTATGTTAGATTTAAGATACGTTGGTGTGAATAGATATTTGAGTTTAAAAAATCTGACCTGTGCAATGCATTGTTGGATATTAGTTTTACAACATGTTAACAAATAGCATAAACCTTAAATTTGGAGATTAATCAGAATCTATTCATCTTTAAAATGTATTTCTTAAGAAAATATGCCAAATAGTCACGAGTCCCAGCTTCCCAAATGTGAGCCATTGCAACTTTTCTTTGTCGTATGTAATAGAAAACACAAGCAATATGCAGAATTTGATTTGATCAAAGACTAAAACGTGTCCTGAGCTGGATTTTTTACGGTTGAAAAATGCTTGTCAGAGCTTTCTGTTGAGCGAACAATGTCACTGTTACCTCACATATATTTGGCATTAGAGCACTGCAACGTGTTGCTTATGAGCCGACATGTTTGCAGACATGAAAATATCTGTGATGTCAAATTATATTTAGCACACATTATTTAAAAGAGAGCAGAATCTGTCTTTTGACGTACAGTGTCTCCCTGCTGTCCCTCACAGGGACGACCTGCATGAAGACGCTCTGCCTGGTGAAGTGTTGACCTTGCGTTCTGTAATCTCTTTATCAGCGCTGCTCAGCCGACGTCTGAAGGGGACGGAGAGCTAATCTCTATGGGAACATTGGCTAACACTGTTGCATAACATTTCATCTCGGCAAAGACTAAGAGATCGACCTGAGCTGCACAACACGGCCATGTCTCTCCCAAAGGTGCACTTTGCTAACACCTGCAAGCCAAAGCGGTCACTCTAGATACAAATGTGCTCATATATTTGTTGCATTCTTTTGGCGTAATTTTGTTTTTGCCGCCCTGAACTGATGTTCATTTGAATGGATGACAGGGGCCCGAATTAAAACAGGATTAGAGTTCATGACACCACTTTAATCCATCATCAATTTAGGAGGGAAGGGTGAATAGGTGCACAGTGACGGGTGTCCGTCCACTTGACCGATGTCTCCAACAGACACGCCTCCTGTGTTCTCGGCCGTCAGTGTACAGTAGACTGTTCCTCGAGGACGGAGGAGGCGACTGATGGAACCATTCAGCTCACCGTAGTGGCAGCTTTTCTGGATCCTTCTGGGCCAAAAGAACACCTTTTTTTTCATGTTGCTGCGTGCAACGGATTCTACGTGTGCGTTTTGATGCAGTTCAAACATTTGGAAACTTGGTAAGAAACAACAATCTTGTTTTCTATATTTGTCTTAGATCTCTTTGTTAAATACCTACTGTCCTTTTGCAGTCGTTTGCAGTGATAAAAGTTTCTGGTGTAGACTTAAAATATGTGTTTCATTGAAAAGCGTAGCTGATGTATATTATGGGAACATTTAAAGGGGAATGTGATCACATTGACTCAGTATGACTAGTCAAAAACTAGTATAGGTGAAGTCTTATATTCTTGTTTCCTCATGAAGACTTGATACATTAAAACTATTTTATTTACTCAACTACTTTACTTTAGATGATGATACGATGTTAAGGCATTGACAAATGGTGTTTCCAGTGAAATATGGTGCGTTTTAGCATCCTATTATCAATTTCAAGAAAAAAAACAACAACTGCTGTATGTCGAAACCTTGAGCCGGTAAAGACTCGTGTGACTTGTTTTCGAAGATGACCTCATCCTGCAGCAGAAATGCTTGGACACCAGTACCAGGTGGCGGTCACCAGGCGCCACCACAGCCTCTACAGCCTGTCGGACAGCTCCGAGTTGGGCCTGGACGATGAGGAGGCCGACGGCCCGCAGCGCCTCACCCCCCTGCAGAAGCTCACCACTGACTTGTGCAAGGACGAGAAGACCATCAAGGACCTGATCATAGGCCGCAGGGTGGGCTTCTACAAGGTCCGCGGGGAGATCGGCTCCGGGACCTTCTCCAGGGTCAAACTGGCTTTCCACACTCTGACTAAAGGTAGGTGCTTTCTATCATAGGTTTGCTTTGTTTACAAAATGAGATGGACCTTGTGAAGCTTTTTTTGTCTATCCAACAGTATTCAGTTTATCATAATATGTATTCAAATTTGGCGTTGTTGACCGTTGTTTAATGTTTCGGTGTCCCTTCGTCCTTGTAGATAAAGTGGCCCTGAAGATCCTGGATCGGACCAGGTTGGACAGTCACGCCCAGCGTCTGCTCTCCAAGGAGATCAGCAGCATGGAGTGCCTGCAGCACCCCAACGTGGTCTGTCTGTACGAGGTGGTGGAGACGCCGAGCCGTCTCTACCTGGTGCTGGAGTACGCGGGAGGAGGAGACCTCCACAACAGGATCTCCACCGAAGGAAAAATGTCCGACAACACCTGCAAGATCACCTTCGCACAGATCCTTGCTGCTATCAAATACATGGTTCGTGAAGAAGAGCTCAAAAATGTGTGTTTTTCCAATCATGGCGTTGTATTTATTTATTTGATCATTGTGTGTTTTGCTGTGCAGCACAACATCAACGTCATTCACCGGGACCTGAAGGCGGAGAACGTCCTGTTCACGAGCAGCGGCTGCGTGAAGGTGGCGGACTTTGGGTTCAGCACGCGGGTTTCCAACCGCAGCGACGCCCTCGACACCTTCTGTGGCTCGCCGCCCTACGCCGCCCCGGAGCTCTTCAAGGATGAGTGCTACCTGGGGGCCCCGGTGGACGTGTGGGCCATGGGGGTCCTGCTTTTCTTCATGGTGACCGGCACTATGCCGTTCCGCGCCGAGACCATGGGGAAGCTGCGGCGCTGCGTCATCCAATGCGCCTACACCCTCCCTCCCTGGGTGCCGGGCCCCTGCCAGAGGCTCATCAAGGGCATCTTAAAGGTAGTGCCCTGTGAGCGCTACGCCGTGGACCAGATGCTGGGCTGCGATTGGCTGTTACCTGTGGAGTTCCCCTGGACGTTTGTGTCTCCGGAACCAGTGAACCCTCTGCAGAGCCTGCTGGACTCAGATAGCGGGGCCCTGGAGGAGGAGGTGGAGGAGGAGGTCATAAGCTCGCTGGAGGAGCTCGGCTTCACCACCGAACACCTGCAGAACAATCGGCCCAAAGACAGCCGCAACCCCGTCACCGGGGTTTATCGGATCCTGCTCCACCGAGCCCAGAAGAGGAGGGGCTGCGACAGTGTCCCAGTGGTCCGAGGGATGGTGAGGGACCCCAAGAGGGAGGGGCTCCGAGCCTACAGGGGCCTCAGACACACCTCCAAATTATGTGTGCTTTCATAAAACACTCTTCTAGACACTTCAGCACAGTTTTTATACTGACTTATTTTATCAACACTGGAAATTAGTAGAAATAGTGATTTTTTTATTTCCTTTTACATTGTTTTGCAGAACAACTTTTTGGGATAGCCATGTATGTTAAAGTGCCTGAAGAAGTAACATTTGTGGAAGAATCCCTTTAAATTGAACTTTTCCTTCTCATTTGTTTGTGAAAGTATTCTGTGTGTTAAAGACGAAAAGCTTGAGATAATTTTGTCTAAATATTTTTTCCCTCCGATTTCTAAAATAGTCACAGATTCTCTTTACAAGCTCCCAAACAGTTAGTTTACAGTGCTGTCTTGGCTAATGAGTCATTTATCTGTGCATAAACTCTAATGCAAAATATATGTGTGCACTTGTTTTTTTTAGCTTTTCAATTTGAAGTTCATGGGTTTAATAAATCTAAACATTGTTTGTTAAAGTGAGAAGGGAAATCTTGCAGCTACTTGAACAAATCCTGTCTCTTGAAAACCTTCTTATTGTTTAGGAAAAACTCCACAAAGAGGTGGAGGAGAAGAAAACCCCCAGATGCGTCACGCAGCTTCCATTGTGGAGGCCGAGCAGGTGGCTGCCGCTGCACCCAAACAGAGCCGAGCTCGCGTCTTTGTGCCCTGTTTACCAAAAGTTTCACTAAGTGCCTGCGAGTAAATAATAGCCGCGACAGCAGCTGGCAGGACACCAGATGACACTCGGGGACCCCGTCTCCACAACCGGCCCAAACCAGCCCAGACCCAAACCTGGCTGGCCCCCTCTCGCACTGGAGAACCCACTCACCCCCGCACTCCTCCCCGCCCCGCCCCGCCCTGCCCTGCCCGACCCCCACCAGCAGGACGCGGCAGATGGCGCGGCGTGGCAAGCGGAGACATCTGCAGGCCGAACAATAGGCGCTCTATGCGGACCGCTGGAGCTGACAGGCCCGGCGCTCCCGGTATTGTCCGCTGTGCTATACACATGCAGATGAGGTCTGCTGGAGGAGGGACCGAGTTTTTTTTTTTATTACTGCAGGGAGCAGATGACAGGCCTTAGCGCCTTCCATGCAAATCTGCTGAGTTTGAAACTTTTGTTAGTTTCATAACCACCCCTCCTCCTCTCTGACCCCTCACCTCCTACACACACACACACACACACACACGAGCTTTGCACGAGAAAGTGAAAACACATCACACCAAACTTTTTTTTTTTTTTATGTTTTATTAAGCATTTTCCACTTAGGATTTCAAACTTTTCACACATTTCTAAAGTGAAACTGTGACAAAGATGCATTACTTTGTTTCAAATATTGTTCCAACAGGATCGGAATATTCAAATATGTTGTTTTTCTTAACATTTCTGTATTCAGTACATAATTAAGTGTTTATAAGACAAGCTTACAAATCATTTTATATATTTTTTTAACATTAACTTAAATTCGCCATTTTCTAAAGTGAAACCTTTAGAGAATAATGTTTTCAATATTTTTCTTTTTTTTAAAAATCTTTTAGAGTATCATTTGTCATTTTTAAATTTCTAAAGTGAAACCTTTAGAGAATTAAGACAATTCTGGAAAGTGGGAAACATATCCGCTGATTGCAACTGATGTCATGTTGCTCAGCAAAGAGAACATCTTTAAAAAAAGTCTTTTTTTTTAAGAACGCCTCTTTCTCAGCACCGCTTCTTCTCCTGCTGCGCGTGCTTCAACGTGCGACGTTTGGCCCGTGGGACGCACGGGACGCAGAACTCGCATCTCCTTCCTCTCCAGACCTCATCCGCACAAAGAATGAGGGTCGATGTGTCGCTCTTGTGGCATACCGGACTCTCATTCACATAAAGAATGGGAGTCATCTTGGCATGGACGGGACAAGAGGCGACGGTTCACGGGCGGCCCCCAAGGGCCGGCGCCGTGCTGCCTGGACGGGATTCCTCCTCAGGAGTATCCAGGGATGAGCAGAAACAGGGTCATCCTGGTCGTCAGGATGAGTATTTCCCAAAAAGAAGCTTTGCAGCATCTGAGCAAGAGAGGAGCCGAGGCCCCGGATCAACGCTCGGGGAGGCTGATCTCGGGAACCCAGTCGTTCACGCTGCGGCTCTCCTCACAGAACAGGTGCAGCTTCTCCAGAGCAGGGTCCTCCCAAGAGCCCTCAGCTGGGTTCTGTTCAAACAGGAGGAGGAAAGAGGCTTTAGTCACGTGTTTCTTTCAACAGGCATCACATATAGACTTTCTGACACCATTTAGAATCGCACGGTCATCTGAGCTCTACATACCGTGATGAGGACGCAGTGAGCGTCTTCAAGCTGCTCCGCCTTGTCGCCAACAATCTCAGCCAGACGCTGCATGTCGCTCACTCGGACGATGCTGATGCCGTTGTCGAAGCAGAAGGACTGGATGAGGGTGAAGTGGATCTGCAGAGCGATGTCGCACTCGAACTCCTCGTCCACGGCCAGGACGCAGAAAGACACGCTGTCCGGGTCACTGCAGAGATAAAAGGGGGGAGAAAGACCATGAGATTCCATCCAATAATGACCCAAAACTGTGTGGATGTTGAAAATGCAACAGGCTAAATCTTCAGTTTAGAGTTTTTATACTTACAGGTTCATAACTTTGGCGCACTCGTAGACACCGACGGTGAGGGCGTCGTTGTCCTTGGCGGACACCAGGACCTCCTCCAGGGCTTTGCCGGTGCACTCGGCACGCTCGGTGTGCTGCTTCTGGATCAGAACTTCCTCGAGAGTCATGATGAAGGAGTACGAAGATATTCCGCAAAGGGAGAGTTTTAGAGAAGTTTGTTCAGAGAGTTAATCCGAAAGGGAGCAGAGTGCTTGTAGACCGGCAGCCTCCCTCTTTTATACCCTACAGCTCGTGCGGCGCAGTGAAAGCGCTGCGCTCTGATTGGCTGGAGATGAATGGTGTATTGGTATGATAATGCCTTTGTCACACTTCGGCTCGTGGCAGATTGATGGGGGTCATCTAGCCACGCACGCACGCCTCCCCCCTAACACCCCCCAACACCCCCTTACCCCCTCAGCCATCAGCCTGGCCTGAAACTAAAAATAGCTTCATTAAAAAAACAGTTTGATTACTCTGCAGCACTTTTTGTGCAAGATAGAGAGAAACACAACCGGCGGTTCGAGTTGCAGCGATGGTTGCAGCGATGCATTGCACGTTTACATGCACTTAGAACAAACCCTAAAGAGCACAGAAGGTTCATGTTGTCCTTTCTGCAAAACACGACACACTGACAAGTTTAAGCCCCACGAGCCTCTTTTTAAACTTCAAAACATTAAATATGAACTCGACTAAAAGAAAACACAACAAACCCCCTAAAACAGTTTCTTCTGTTTTAGGTTTTTGAGTATTTTAGCAGCAACATGGAGAAAGTGTGATGCAGCCCCTCCCCCCCTTACAGCCGAGAGAAAGGGCAGGTGGATGATGCCATCTGTGGACTAGAGGCTGGCCGTAAAACGGCCCCATTGTGCGCACAGAAACCCTGTATTATCTCGGTTCCCCATACAAATGCAAATGACCAGCGCGTGCCAGAACGCTGTGCGTGCTGCGCAATCTGCGCTGCTGGCCCATGCTGACCACGTGGCCATCAGCTGTCCAGAAAAGCCTTGCTGGGTTTTTATTTATTTAGCCTACTCTGGGGAGTTCAGGGGGGCCACACGGACTGCATTCTATAGGACAACTTATTGCACTTTTACGTTTATTGCACGCGTGTTTGGTGCGTTTACGCAGCGAATGTCCTCTGATCACAAACAACTTTCTGTTCTTCTCCAAACACTTTTAAGCACCACGAAACTTTCACGCGCTGCTTGATTTTGTTATATTTAATAGACGATGTGTAGATGTACTGAATTTCATCATTTGTGCCTTTAAATCAAATTATTTCTGACACACTTATATTGATTTCCGGTCACTTTTACGCACGACGAAACTTTTACGCACGGCTCCATTCGCCACCTCCATGAAGCAGTATCTTCCTAACAGCTCGTGCTTATTTGCTTCAAGTTGTATCTGCATAATAATACAAAACTCATCTCGCATCGGGTCAGGCCTGCTGCCGCTGCTGCGTAAACAGAGGAGGGGGGCTGGAGTGGAGAGGCAGGAGACACAGGTTGGCGGTGATTGATTCAGCGCTATTGTTCTGCGGAAGGCAGAGCGGCAGATGGAGAACTGAAGCCCCCCCCCCTCCCCAAACCCAGGTCAATCCCGACCCCAGGGCGCGCCGATCTTTTGTCTACAAGTCTTCACATTCGCCAGTCTGTTGTCTGAGTTTTTATTACATTTGAATGCCAAAGGGAAGCTTATGGTCTAAACTTTCACTATAAAAAAAGTGTGTTATCTCCAAACTATCCCAGACGTGTAAAAGCAGATCGAAATCACGTCCAGTGTGAGCTGTAAACACGTAGGAGAAGGCGATGCAAACGCTCTTATCTGATACTGCAGCGTTATTTGTTTATTTTGACTTTCGGTTTCTGCAAACTCATCAGCACATGATCTGACGTTGGAAGCAAAGTTTGATTTGCATCCAGCTGAGAGAGAGAGACTCACACACTGAGATATAGGAAGGATCAGCTTGCATGGCCGCAGGGCAGGCGCGTGCAAATCGATACCGACCTATTGTTGCTGAAGCACATCTGCCAGACGGAGGCCTCCCCGGCAGCGCGCGACAGGTGCTGCTGGTCAGGACTCCTCTGTGACCCGCGGCCACTCAGCAAAGCCCCGAACCCCTTTGTAAGGACGGATCGTGTCAGCTGCAGGACGAGATTTTAAGGCTCATGTGTGTGCAAATATGACTCAGTCGAATAGTTTATCTTAAAGATGAAACAAATACATTTTGCATTGATGCAATGCGTGTTTCTGAGTCATGAAACAAGCAAAAATCAAAAGTGTGACTCACTTTGCGTTTGTCTTCGTGTTTTGTTTAGTCTAAAAACTTTAAAACAATATTTACAGTGGATCGAAAAATTGCCATCACGCCCAGCAGGTGCTGTCTGACTCCCTTTGTCCCCCCCACTCCCCCCCTCCTTCCCCCCGGGGACAGATGGTATCGCTCGGTTGCTATGGAGAGTGAAGCAGGCAGAGAGATAGAGCATGCAGGCATCTCCAGATGCCACGCGCCTCAAGTGAGGCCCACCTTTAGGCATGCAAAGCAGCGGCGCGTGCCACTGCCCAATCTACACGTCGACGGTGCACGCAGTGAAAATTGGTCACGAGTTAAGGCTACAAGTCTGTCTGACATCCAATGTAATTAAGGTGGTTAGTGAGCATTATGACACACACAACTGTACCAGAAACAAATCTATATTCTATCATTTCTTTTCTGCAAACTTCAAAAATGTCCGCTCCTTCAAACTGGAAAAAAAGTGTCTTCTGCAACATTCTGTAAGCAAAAGAGGAGGAACATGAGTGTATTCATGCTTTATAGTTTTAACATTTTGAAAGTATTTTTTCCAGGTGTTTCTTTTATACAGCATGGAAACATTAAGAGGCAAAATGTTACACATTTTCTTATACTTCAAGAACATTCAGAGAACAAAACTGGATTCATTTTGACAGAAATCAAATGTAACTTAAAGGTTTCAGTTCAGTCATATTGTGTTGTGATGACGTAAAGTGCTGTAGATCCTGTCCTCTTTTGAATGAGAGTTGCGTATAATTTTTCCCGATCTTTAAGTACTTTGACGACAACAGTCTGGTCTCCCTGTGTGGTTTCATTATTCCTGCAAGCTGAAAGAATCCCTTGAAGGTCACAGAGTTTCTACATCTGATCCTTTCAACCAATACTTCCCCCGACTTTCTAAGACTTTTCTATAGGCACGCGTCCCAGAGGGTGTGGCGGGGGCTGCAGGCCTGTTGTCGCCCATTGTGCCCCAAACGGCCAATCAGAGAGTGAGCGTGTGCCGGCTCTGCAGTATAAATTCTGTCAGATCCTTGGAGGGGGACACAAACACTCCTCTCTGGACTTTCTGACCACATCAGCTGAACTGTAAGCTAAAGCATCACCATGCAGTCTCCTGGCAAATCTCTGAAGGAAGCTCTGCTCTGTGCTCAGGGCGAGGAACGGCTCACTGTTGGAGTCTACGAGAGCGCCAAAATCATGACTGAGTAAGTAAAGTGAACATGACTGAAGTGTGACTTTGGCACCCTCGCTTAGCAACCAACATGAACCATGTCTATCAGCAGCATCTAACTGAGAGTTGACTTCTCTTTGTCCACAGTGACCCGGACAGCGTGTCTTTCTGCGTCCTGGCCGTGGACGAGGACTTCGAGGGCGACATCGCTCTGCAGATCCACTTCACCCTCATCCAGTCCTTCTGCTTCGACAACGGCATCAGCATCGTCCGAGTGAGCGACATGCAGTGTCTGGCTGAGATCGTCGGCGACAAGGCGGAGCAGCTTGAAGACGCTCACTGCGTCCTCATCACGGTATGTAGAGCTCAGATGACCGTGCAATTCTAAATGGTGTCAGAAGTCTGTATGTGATGCCTTTTTGAAAGAAACACGTGACTAAAGCCTCTTTCCTCCTCCTGTTTGAACAGAACCCAGCTGATGGCTCTTGGGAGGACCCTGCTCTGGAGAAGCTGCACCTGTTCTGTGAGGAGAGCCGCAGCGTGAACGACTGGGTTCCCGAGATCAGCCTCCCCGAGCGTTGATCCGGGGCCTCGGCTCCTCTCTTGCTCAGATGCTGCAAAGCTTCTTTTTGGGAAATACTCATCCTGACGACCAGGATGACCCTGTTTCTGCTCATCCCTGGATACTCCTGAGGAGGAATCCCGTCCAGGCAGCACGGCGCCGGCCCTCGGGGGCCGCCCGTGAACCGTCGCCTCTTGTCCCGTCCATGCCAAGATGACTCTCATTCTTTATGTGAATGAGAGTCCGGTATGCCACAAGAGCGACACATCGACCCTCATTCTTTGTGCGGATGAGGTCTGGAGAGGAAGGAGATGCGAGTTCTGCGTCCCGTGCGTCCCACGGGCCAAACGTCGCACGTTGAAGCACGCGCAGCAGGAGAAGAAGCGGTGCTGAGAAAGAGGCGTTCTTAAAAAAAAAGACTTTTTTTAAAGATGTTCTCTTTGCTGAGCAACATGACATCAGTTGCAATCAGCGGATATGTTTCCCACTTTCCAGAATTGTCTTAATTCTCTAAAGGTTTCACTTTAGAAATTTAACAATGACAAATGATATTCCTTAAAAAGTATAGGAAAAAAAAAATACTATCTATAAGGTTTCACTATAGATATGTAACATTGAGAGGAAAAAAACATAAAAAATGTGTTAAAATGAAAAGAAAACAAGTATGTTGATCTGAAATATAAAGAAACAATGTAATTCCTGAGGGTTTCACTTCAGCTGTATTCATGTAAATGGTATAACATGATCACGTCCTGTTTGATTTGTTATAAGATGAAAGCTCTAAAAATAAAATGTTCAAATTCAGCATTCTGCCTTCTGACTGCCTTTTTTCAGCCTTTTCTTCTGCAAACCTTCTCCAAACTATTTTGGCTTTTGCTATTTTAAAATCTTAACACAGCTGTGATCAGCCTGCAGCTCAAAACATGTCAGGTGTTTATACCTTTACCTCACATCAAATAAGCTCTGAGGATGCTTTCGATTTGGAAAACCGATGTATTTGCTGCTTCTAAATGTGAGATGCTTCAAGAAAATCCGACTGCTTTCACTAGATGGAGGCAATAGATGAAACATAGTGCAGTGTTTGACATTCATGCAATTTGAATGCGATACCTGTAATGCAAGTTTTGCAATGCAAGTATCGGTTAATGTGCATCACAATGCCATTCATGTGTTTGGATGGTGACTCGGGTGGAGCTGGCCTTGATGGATACATTTCCCATCTCCTTTTATTGAGGACACGTGTCATCTCAAGGCTGTACGACAGATGAGTAACAGTTCTGTCCTCCACTCAGGCATGAAAGCAGGCAAGCAGTGTCACATGTGTGTCACATGTGTTCACTTCACAGAGTCTACATGATACAGAAGTGGTTGTGGTTTCATCCCTCAGACCCTGGCCTCCCTTTGAGCAGGTTTTAAAATGATGCAGTTGGTGGTTTTTAACAGCCGAAGTGTAAAAAGAAAAACACAATTTGAGCTTTATTTTGGCGAAGCTAATCGCCAGCTGGCTTTGGCTGCAAATTTCCAGCACAAACAGGCAGCTCTTAGCAAGACAGTGAATGAACATATTTCCCAACAGTATTCAAGAGGCAAAGCAATTTTAAGATGTGTTCAGGCACGACGAGAGATAACTTCTCTTTCCAGAGATCTAAAACCTTGCAGCATCCTGGCATCTCTGTTCTTTTTTATGCATTTATTTTTTTGTACTGTTGGTTAACGATCAGATATGATTGACAGGATCTTTCTCCACAGTAACTCTCGTAAGATGTTTTCTGATTTTGTGCGACCCAGTGATTCAGTGCGTTTACAGAAATAAGAGTGAGACTAACTTTAGCTATAATGGTTAACAGTTGCTGTCGTCTCATTTCCTGATGCCGCCTCCATTGAAGTGGAGAACATTCAACCAAACTGAAACTGCAGCTTAATGAAGGTGATCTCTTGCTCCTGGCACACTTTGGCTTTTCTTTTCTTCCTCTCATTTGTGATTCAGAGCCCTTAAGAGGCTTTTGTGACTTTGGATCCGAAACTCTGCAGTGACCGGCCGCATGCAAGTCAAACTATTGTGGAGTCAACAGCTGCTGCAGCCCCCATGCCCCACTGTGACACACACACACACATACACACACACACACACACACACACACACACACACACACACACACACACACACACACACACACACACACACACACACACACTCTCTCTCTCTCTCTCCCACAATGCAATGTTTCACCAGAAAACAAGTGATTCTAAGTCTGCACAGTTGAGACATACGAACCCTGAACCGGCTCCATCAGCCACTGTGATGAGCATATACACAAACCTTCCTGCCAAAAAAAAAAAAAAGAAAGACAAAATAGAGCAAGCAGGACCAGCTGAAAAGCCCTTTGAATCACCCCTTTAAATCTCCACGGCAACCAACCCAGTGCTCACTCCATCTGCTGTCCAATTTAATGATGGGGGGGGGGAGAGAGGAGGAGGAGGTGGAGGAAGAGGCCGTGTGTCTGGCACAAGCCTGCTGCCATTCATCCAGTCAGGACCGAATCCTGACCAACACCAGCGTCACATCAACAGTCAGCAGAAACACGTGTAACCACAGCAGAGTCCCTACAGGATGGAGCTGCACAAACCGTCAATAAGTGACCAACTTAAGCACATCTGTAAATACACGCTTATAAGGAATCGTTTGGGGGGATTCTGAGAGTCAGATAGATACTAATGACTGTAGTCCGGCCGCTCAGCATAAAGACTGCAAGTAAGGAGAAACAGCAAGATAAGCTTTAAAAGAAAATACACCCAGCATTACTTTAAAATCCCATCGACTAACTGTACACGCACTGAAATGTAACTTGAATTTGCTTTCTAAACTTGCCGACCCTGAACACCCCGGGCTGCCCTCCGTCTCACCCCCGGTCATAAAGAGCTCTGCTGCTGCAGCCACATGCTGCTTCTCAAGTGTCCTTTTAGAAGAAAAGCCTCCTCCTCCTCCTCCCAAAACCTTTTCTGTGCGCTGGAGAGCTGCAGCAGATGGTAATGACTGGCTGCAGGCTGAGCGTGCATGCGTGTGCGTGTGGACGTGCACGTGCGTTTTTCTGTGCTCTTAGTTTGTTGGTGTTTTGGTCCAGCAGGTCTCCTAGGATACTGACATGAGCATCTTCCCCTCCACAGCTCAATTCATTTTATTTATCTGATTTTATTAAGCAGCACATACTTATTATATTCACGCTGAAATAACCAAACTAATTTATATCTTTGGAAAATGCGTCTTGGAACAAGGAAAGTTTGATAAGATGGATCCATAGTTGCAGAGAGTTTCAGTGTCTGCTGACTCGCTCTGTCTGATAGCTATGCTAATATAGTGCTTAAACTATGCTAATATTGCACACCGTCATTAACATAAGTCTGGTCACAACAGGCTGGAGGTCAAACAACGCACACGCCCATTCCCTCAGTCATCAGCTGTTAATGCTAATTCCGGTTTCTGATATCCATCAGTTGGGCTCGTGTCAACTCATGGTGAATCTAATCACTGATTACATGAAGCTGCAGCCCCACAGGCTGCTGCTCTCTTATTACAGGAAGAGCAAGCAGGTTTCATTCTAATAACTCATTTGAATAACTCAAACAACTCATGAAATAACTCAAAACACATCATTTTGGTTTTAAAATGAGAATTTGTATGTACTGTAAAGACTGTAAAGACAGCTAAAGTTGTGTGTGTTTTTTTTTTGCATAACACGTACTGCATTATAACACTCTAAGTTGTTTATTTGGAAGTGAACGTATACATTTGTTTGCATTAGATTTTATCTTTAAATGTAACTAGAGTGTAAATAAATATGAACACGCATTTTTCTTTTTTTTATCTGTTTACGTCCACAGTTGCAGCTTGTAAACACAAAGTGGGCTTACACACACACACACACACACACACACACACACACACACACACACACACACACACACACACACACACACACACACACACACACACACACACATCTATATGCACACATGCACACTCACTGCCAGCTGTTGCCAAAACACTGTTCTGCTTCTCCATTCAATGCTGGGGCCCTCAAGGGCCTTGTTCAGACACAGCAGTAACTCTGTGTGTGTGTGTGTGTGTATGTGTGTGTGTGTGTGTGTGTGTGTGAGAGAGAGAGAGAGAGAGAGAGAGAGAGAGAGAGAGAGAGAGAGAGCTTTCAACCACATGTCACATAAGATAAAATACGTTTTTACTTTGGAGGCTTTCTATAAAGTAATGCATGAAATATGAGACCTGAATCCCATAATGTGGACCGGAGATCTGCCTTCCGATGAGTCATGCATCTGTTTGCATACATGCAAGGTGTGTGCTGTAGAACCAGATATAAATGTGCTTGTGCTGCACGTCCTCCAACCCCCAATCCATAGCTCCCCCTAACCAACAACAACATAAACTCTCAGTCAAACAAAAGCCAACACTTCTACACCCTCATCCACGGACACAAAGAGCAAAAAAAAAACGACAGGAGGGGCCCGGCACAAAGGTGCAGCGAGACCCCGGCCCTTTCCCCTCTTTTGTGCTGAAGAATGGAAAGGTCCAGGAGCAGCTGCTGTTGGCTGCACGGCACATTTGAGACCATCCTTTTCACCTCAAAACAAAGTCTGGAGCTGTGAGTGTGCAGCCTGCAGGGCTGCAGGGAGAGAGGGGGGGCTGGAAACAAAACCAAAGGCACACTTTGCCTGATCAACATCGGGCTGACTCCTCATTCATCCTGCAGATCAGCAGCAGAGGGGTGGAGCGCTGGGGGGGAGGGGGACCTAAAGTAAAGGAGGAAACCTTTAAAGTTAACGTGAGGCACATCAGTCACAGCACAAAGGAGTCCCCGAGGCCTGCCATATGGAAGAGCCACATCATCTGTTCAGGGATCACTCAAAGGAAATCCAGCCAGAGCCAATAGCAGGGCAGGCTATGCACCTTTCTCTACCCAGCGACACATCCCTGGTTTCTGATTGGTCGTTGGAGGTGTCGTCATTAACAAAGTGTCTCAATTAGTCAGATAGGTAGGAGGGCACTTTGCTGTTTTAGTGCTTCAGGATGCTCTGTGTGTCGGATTGATTAGTGTTTCCTCTCCGGTTAGTTCCACTTGTGGTTCTCCAAAATAAAAAAAATAACACACTATTTCAGCAAATTTCCACAAATCACTTTTGGAATCAATAAAAAAAAAAAAAAAAAAGGGTAAACAAATGTCTGTTTCTCACAATAACTATTTGTATGTTTTCCTCAGTCAATAAAGGACTCTCTGCTCAGCTGAGATATGTTTTATATATCAAATAATAGAATCAATGAATGACCGAATAAATAAATAAAATAAATCAATAAAAAGGCATCTAGCAAGACTAATATCAAACTTTGAGATAAATAGAAGCATCTAATCTCTTCTCTTCTTTCAAAAAAGAAATAAAGATATAACTTATTAAATACTGAATGCTGAATGCACAACATTGATGGACATTCTCAACATACATCTTTATTATTTTAAAGACGGAAATATTATTTGATCGACCAAAAGAACATAAATGACTCAACTTCACACTTTTCTGTCTCCTCACTGTGACGTGATACTAAAAAAAAATACATAGAGTACATATCTGATAGGATATGTTACAGCGTCCCCTAGTGGCAGAAGCCTTTTTTAATTTATGGTCGGTTCTGATTTCTTTCCTCAGTTGTGATCTTTGTGTTTGCATCCAAGTTTTAGTCATCCATTTTCAAAAGGAAAAAAAAAAATATATATATATTCCTTCATCCACGAGTATTAGGTGTTACCTGAGGAAGGAATGTTTGGCAATACCCATATTTATCAATACTAGTATTTTTACCATCCAAAGAAGCTTGCTTTAATCCATAACAGTCACTGTATTTCATGGTTTATTGTAAGAAACATAACAATCCATGCAACATTATTGAGTCAGTGAATACTTGAAAGTCCTTTATTGATCAGAATATTTACTGAAACATCAAAAAGTAGAGACATTTATTTACAAAGTGGTTTGAGTAACATTTTAAACATTGTATATCTTTCTGTTAAAATGTGGTCCTAGAGACTCCTACTGTAGCGGGATCACAAATGTGGTTTGGACTTCTGTCTGTCTGTATGCGATTATCCCGGATTATAAAGAGCTTATTCTTCCCAGAGTCATAATTATGAACAGACGGGAGACAGAGAGTTTACACCCAGAAATGTGTCCAGAATGCACTGTAGTCACATGATGATCAGGACCACAGACTTGTATCAGTATCTCAGGGTAGAATATGATAATCCAGGTGTTCTTTTTCTTCCATTCAGTCACTTTGACACGATGGGCAGCAGTTCACCTTTCGTCTTCATCGTCTTGATCTTGGCCTTGATGTTGTCGTCCATGGCCTGTCGGCAGCGGTGGGCGTAATGTGCCAGTGTCTCCTCCTTCTCGTCCCACGGTGCCAGAGCGTGGAACACCTCCGGGGCGGCCAGACTGAGCTCGGCTATGGCCGCCGTACGGGATATCGTGTTGCGGTCCACGCCGACCCGGTCAAAGGCCACCTTCATGGAAACGCTGCGGCGGAACTCCTGGAGGGCCGCCATGTAGCGCGCTATCACGCCCACCACGTTTTTCACTGGGGAGGGAAGAGACGGGGGAGGACGACGCATCAGTACATGCAAAAAGGAAATAAATGCAATCTAACCACCGTCACTGTTGTGTCATGTCCTTACTCCTGACACGGGTGTTTTCCCCGTCCCGGCTCCTCTTGCCCTTCAGGGTCCGGTGGTGGTCCAGAGGGTGAAGCTCCATTTCATCAAAGGAGTCGAACAGTATCGGTGAATCCACATCGTCAGAAGAGGGCATGTGTGAACTTCCTGGTTCCATTTGATTGGAGCAGCAAGGCCACCTCTTCTCTAGTGTCGGAGAGAGAAAATTACATTTGGGGATTTGGCAATACAGTACAGAACTCTTCCATTTGACTTCTTTTACTACTACAGTTATTAACAAGCTGTTATCTTGCCATCGTTTTAAAAACCAAGCCCCACCTGGCCGCAGTTTGTCTTGCAGGAAGTCACAGATGAGTTTGGCCTTTTTGGTGAGCTCATGCTGCAGCAGCTCCTTGTCCTGCTTCAGACCGGAGATGATCTCCGTCATCTGCTGGTTACGGCTGCGTTCTGCACAGAGTAACGACCGCAGCTTCTCCAGCTCGTCCTGCTCCCCTGCAGATTCACAGGAGCAAAACAAATCACAACTGGTGAGAAACAGGAAGCCAGTCCATATTAACACACACACACACACACACACACACACACACACACACACACTGGGTAATTTCCAATTAAAGCTGGGGTTGTGTCTCTGCCTCACAACAAAGCTGTACCTGCAGTCTTCTCCGTGGTCTCTGTGGCGGAGCTGCATCTCTCAGCCTGCTCTGTGGTCCCTGCCATGCAGCTGCTTCCTCCTCGCAGCTCCATCTCCAGGCCCTCTAGTCCCTCACACCCCTGATCCCGTCCTTCCCGGGGCTGACGGCAGGGTGAGAGGAGCGTTTTGGGCAACAGTGTGTGTGCGCCTTGAGAGTGTGTGTTTGACGCCCGACAAGCCTGTGACACATGCACAGCGTCTTTCACTGCTAGCCCCATGCTAGCTATGTTAGCAGCAGTGTCATAACCCTCTGCAGAGATGGCTTCCTGCTTGACCTTCTTCCCTGCCGCTGCTCCTCCCGGCGCCCCGCCTCGTTTCCTGGATGGGCGGGGCTCGTAGGCTCCATCTTCGTCTGTCGCTGACGAATCACATCCAGCGTTGTCAAACAGCCGGATGCTGAACTCCTCCCCCTCCGACGCTGCTTCGCTGTAGCCGAGGTCACATGACACCTTCACCTGGAGGGTCAGAAAGAGAGAATAGATGAGAAATTAAAGTTACAGACTGAAGACTTAAGTTACAGTCTTAACCGGGTGAGTTAGAGGTGTATTAATCATCACACCTTGCATGGCAGAGGTGGACAGAAGTCAAGCAAAAGATGCAAATATGGAGATGTGTTCATCCATTTAGGCTTATAGGGTTGATTGAGATACTTTTTAAATTCAAGATTAGAACTCTACTTTACCTTGTTGGACGGACGCCCTCGAACAAACCTCTCCTGGCCCTGGCTGGTATTTGCTGAGCCCCCACAGCCGTTGCTATGGTCACTGAGGGGCCAGTGGTAGGCGTGTCCGGCCCCACAGCTCCACACGGCCACAGGGACACCGCTGCCACGGAGACCGGCTTCTGGAGTCAGCACGTTTCCGTGGGAACCACAGGTGAGTTGCTGCAGGCTGGGGAGGAGGTTGCAGATGGTGCCGTGGCTGTGAGCCCAGTGGACGAGTTTACACAGACTGCCAGAGGTGGTCTGGACCGGGTCGGACATGGTGCGAGCCTGGAGGAGGGAGAGAGGAGAGGAGGCTGACAAAGGGCTGACAAAAGTTAAATCACTTCATCAAGATTTAGCATCTGTTTGCCAAGTTAACATAACTTTAAATGATGTTATTAGTGGCACATGCCCATGATGGAGTTGGGATTTGTGATTTTTTAAATGTTGATCCAGAATCCTTCAATAATTATTCATGGAAACCAACTATATATGTTTGTATTTGGCTTTTTTCAGTGTTAGTTTGCTCAGGCGTATGTATATCTTTTGGAGTAATCAATTATTATTATCGATTCATATTTTTTGGATTAGTTTCTGGGTCATTCAATGAATCATCTTATCAATAACATATCAAAAATAGGTTAAGAAATGTCTGTGATAATTCCCCTTTCTTCAGATTCTTGAGAAGCCACAACCAGCAAATGCTTGGCAACTATCGACTATCAAAAGAGTTCATATTTGTTCGGTTCATTTTCTGTTGCTCGTAATCGATAATCAATCATTTCAACTCTGTAATAAATCAGAAATAGTCACGTGGTTTATCGGCCCTCCTCCTGTCTGTAGCTTCATTCTAATGATGAGATTCTTCTCAAAGAGGACTTGCTATATTGATAAACTCTATAGTCTTATAGTTTCCTTTTCATCTCTCTAACTTCTAAACTAGTTGCACGTCTACTTACATATTGTTAATATTATATGGATCACCAGACCGCCTCCGCGTCTATCAACATCTGTCTGCAGGCAAACCACAATCCATCAGGCACAAGAACAAAGCTCCGGCAGTTCATCAGCATGTCTTATATTTACCTCCTTTTTTGTTTGTTTTTTTTTACTATAAATTAAAACCGATTTGTCACATCGTCCTCATTTGTTCCGCACGTGTCGGCCACTTCAACGAGGCGACTGTTAATCGTGTTATGACGCAAATTGGCTTTTTTTGATTAAATATCATGAATATATCACATCAGATGTACAACGTTTGTTTAATTATTACATTCTTTGTCTGGATTCAGCAAAGACTGTATCGCAAGATCCGAAGGGAAAGTCGCTTTACTGCCATCAGCTGGTCGGGAGGAGGAACTGTCTCCTCCTCTCACGGTGTGGTGTAACACTGACCTCTAGTGGCAGGGGTGCGTCAACGCACAAAACCGATTTACTGTATATTATATATAATAAATTAGTGCCTGCAGAGACTATTACTTTTTGGGATATCATTTTTCCACATGAAAAAAATAAAATAAATACTAATAATAATAATCCTGATTTAAATTACATCCATAACTATATCTATGCAAATATTGCATGATTACAACTGCTGGAAACGAAAAGTCTACGCATGACTCTAATTCCCTAACTCATTTAAGTTGTAATAAAATAAATATACTTTTAATACATTATATATTTGAACTCTTTGATGAAATGTGTTTTTAATTTTTTTATTTTAATATATTCCACTCGGCTAATTGGGATATGGTTAACAGCGATGTAGACGTCGCTCTCAGCGGATGACGTGTCGACCGCCCACAGAACAGGACGATGCGTTTCTGCTGCTGCTGGAGCTTTTACAAGGAGGTGATGTGGGTTTTTCTTTCCATGCATGAGTTGAGTGACTTGACTGAACTTGCAGCTGACTCCACCCTCCGCCAGTCCACTACGTGTTCGGGACTGTTCTTCAACTAACAAGCATCTCGGGGAGAAGAGAGAGAGAGAGGGAAGAAAAAAAAGGGGACTTTTGCCCGGGTCTTATCTGGAGGACTGAAGTAGCTAAACAACTAAAACTCTACACGGCTCTGAAACACCCTGTTAGGGCAGGTTTCCTTTCTACTTTCCGACTTGGATTGAGTTCTGCATGGAAACTAATGATATTTGAGAGGAGCGGAGAGAGGAGGTGGGTGTCGGGTACGAGCTAGTGTGTTTTCTCTCTCTCTCTCTCTCCCTCTCTCTCTCGGATGAAAGCCTGATGGATTTTTGACAAACGTGGAAAGAAAATAGTTCGTGCTTCCGCTGCGTGATCTAAATCCCCCCCGCTTTAAAGGGGGCTTTAAAGGTCCAATCTGCGGATCGAAGAAACGTTCCTCCACACGACAGAGACAGGACACAAATAGTAGTAGTGCTGAAATTATGGCGTTAAAGGGCCGAGTGCTGTACGACTTCCACTCTGAAAACCCAGGGGAGATCTCCATAACAGAGAACGAGCTGGTGACTCTGTTCAGTGAGGAGGAGCTGGAGGGCTGGCTGGAGGGGGAGAACTGCAAGGGGGAGGCCGGCCTCTTCCCTGCCTCCTATGTGGAGATCATCAGGGACCACATCACCTCCAGCACCAACAACAACGGCCTCTCCTCGCCCAAAACCAAAGCCCAGACGCCCATCCAGACCTCCTACGCATCCTCGGACACCCAGTCTCAGAGGGGCGGCGGTGGCAGTGGCGGTGGCAGCTTCCACACCAGCCAGGGCAGCGATGACGACTGGGACGACGACTGGGACGACAGCTCGCCCGCGGGCGATGCACCTCAGGGTCTCGGCAGGTCGCCCCCCTTGTACCCGGTGACCACCTCCTTGCCCGGCCGGCGGGACAGCGCCCAGCAGCATCAGCAGGCCAAGAGCTCTGCAACAGTGGGGAGGAACCTCAACAGGTTCTCCACCTTTGTCAAGTCCGGAGGGGAGGCCTTCCTGCTCGGGGAGGCCTCGGCGTTTGTGAAGGACGGGGACAGGATCTGCGTGGTGATGGGGAAGCATGGACCGGAGTGGCAGGAGGACCCGTATCCGTTCACGTGCACCATTGACGACCCCACCAAGCAGACCAAGTTCAAAGGCATGAAGAGCTACATGTCCTACGGCCTGACCCCCACACACACCAATGTGCAAGTCAACCGCAGGTACAGGCCGTCTTCCTCCTCCTCCCCCTCCTCCTGCTTCTCCTCCTCTTATTAACTAATTTCTCTTCCGGATCCCCCCTGGCCCCCACATAAAAGTCCATGTTTCTGTGGCTTTTCCTGTCGCTACAATTGTTCCCACAAAGTTGCTGAAATAGAGGAATCCTCAGGAGGAATCCTCCCTTTTCCTTTCTGAGATTCCTTCTGCACATTTTACATTGTTCCTCTGTCAGTAGGTCTGTCGTTTCCAACCAACACTTACTCCGTCACATTTCAGTTAGATCCAGACTCCTGCTGGAGGGGGAATAGGGATCTTTCCTTCATTTTCACTCCGCCTCGTGCCTTTTTCCTGGTGTTTACCTCACTTCCTAATCTCCCTTGTTCCCATTTTCCCATTTCAAACCTTCTCCCCAACATGTCGTCCACTCAAAATATCACTGTACATAAATCCTCTCACCCGTCTCCCCTCCCATCATCTCTGCAGGTATAAACACTTCGACTGGCTCTACGCTCGGCTCGTGGAGCGTTTCCCGGTCATCTCGGTGCCCCACCTGCCAGAGAAACAGGCCACCGGCCGGTTCGAGGAGGACTTCATCTCCAAGCGGCGGAAGGGGCTGATCTGGTGGATGAACCACATGATCAGCCACCCCGTGCTGGCTCGCTGCGACGTTTTCCAGCATTTCCTAACTTGCGGGGCGGACGAGAAGGCCTGGAAACAGGGCAAGAGGAAGGCGGAGAGAGATGAACTGGTTGGGTCCAATTTCTTCCTCACAATCAGGTAGGAGGCTGGGTGAATGGCTCTTTGTTTCTATTACAAGCTTATAAAAAGGGTGGAACACTCAACTGAAAAGCCTTTGATTTGTTGGACAATTAAATGATTGGATGATGGCAGGCACTTAAAGTCCAAGAACAAGGGCTTCTTTCAAGAATCACCATTTTCAAAGAGCATTCAACAATCAAACAAGCAGAAATCAGTTGAAGAAAAGGCCCAACATCTGCACTAATAAGAGCAGGAAATAGACCACAATGCAATGCTGTTACAACACAGATTAGGTTTTGGTCCTGACCCTCCTTCGTTTCTTTACTTTGAAAAACAAAACCTTGTTGCTCTGTTGTCATCACTATTAAAATCTCGCTCTACCAGCCACTGACTGTATCAAGTTACAGCCCAATCCCTGGAGCTTGTAAAAGGAATTCTGGGGAATGTAGGCAACCAGTTGTGGTGCTGTGTTGCATCATAATATTGTGTCAGGCGTTCCTGGTGTTTTGTCCACCCATTTTACAATGGTATAAAGTAATATTGGAGGGCTTTTGCCCTTGAGCACAACGCTGTTATCAGTTTTCATTGTTTCAGTCAGCTGCAACCGAAAGCTTTCATCTTTAGGGAGTACCTGATAGCGAACGAGATAAGTAGAACACAGGAATAATAAATAAAGATGATGTATTTCAGAATGAGGCCTCATGGTCTTTGTCATTGTTCCCTTCAGCACACCTGCCGTCCCACTGGACCTCCAGGAAGTCGAGAGCAAGATCGAAGGCTTCAAGACCTTCACCAAGAGGATGGACGAGAACATCGTGGTCGTGAACACCACCATCAATGAGTTCGCCCGCAAGCAGATGGCGGGGTTCAAGAAGGAGTACCAGAAAGTCGGACAGGCCTTCGCAATCCTGGGACAGGCGTTCGAGCTGGACCAGCAGGCCTACTCAGGAGGCCTGAACAGAGCCATCGCCTACACCGGCGAGGCCTACGAGGCGGTGGGGGAGTATTTCGCTGAGCAGCCGCGCCACGACCTGGCTCCCATTTCTGACCTGCTGGACCTCTACAGAGGACACCTGGCCAATTTCCCTGACATCATCCACGTGCAGAAAGGTGGGAACGTGTCCGTGCGCTTTGAAATCAGAACCACAATGTTTGTACAATAGCATAAATGTAAGAACCGCAAGTTCATTTCCAATTTAGAACACTTACGACTTACATTGGAGGTGTTTATCTTTGAGAAATCTTCAACATACCGACGTAGTCATTTGATGTTGGGCGCAAATGCTAAACATAGCCATAGCTTGGGGAAAATTCTGCAGAAGTATGTGAAAGGAGTGACTGACCCCAAAAAATGCTTACAAGAAATTAAACAGATGCGGGGCCGATCGTACTTCCCTTGACAGGGAGGCCAGAGGTTTAAGGCTTAGCTTTTAATGGAGCTAGTGGGGACCAAGTGGTCAGGACTCATGGATGCCTCTGCAGGGTGGAGAGTTTGAATCTAGGGAGGATTCACTACAACACCAGACCTCCCGCACTTAGCTTCCACGCTACAGGCTGGTAATCTCTCCTGAAACCAAATACTCACAGATATATTGATTTCTACTTGGATTAAAAAATAATTATGTTCTATAAGCCATCCAGCCACGCGGCCCTCCTGTGTATTAACCACAACGATGTCAGGCAGATAATACACAGAGACCCAGATTCTGGCTCTTTCAACATCTGTTTTCATTTACCGAATCGTCTATCTGGGTTGAAAACTGAAACCCGTTGGCCAGTCCATTGTAACGCTGTGAGAGCCTGCGCTCACTCACAGGAAAACACAGAAAAACCCTCACACGGACGCGTACAAAGGACTCGCAGAGGAGTTGGCTTGTTAGTTTCGTGCAGGTTGGGAGGAGGGAGTCGCTCCTGGCATGCAAAGTCCTGACGTTTGCCAAACCTAGAGGCACTGTTTCTATAGTCTGCCGAGCTCTGTTCTCTAGACACAATCGCAGCTCGGGACTATGGAAGCACAGCCTGAATCCCAACAGTCCCTGTGTCCCTGAGTTCACTTACTTTCTGAGTGACAAGTAACAATTGTTTTATGTCCCACAATGAGCATCTAACTTCTCATAACTTTGAACAGTTCCTCTCATATAATGAACTTTAAGGGCTCAACTTTAATATTATGATGCCTCTGCGGAGCATGATGTCAGAAATGTGAGCTTATTTGTATTAAATGGGACAACGGGGGGAAAAAAGTAATGGATCACAAGGACGGAAACTTGTGCTAAATGAAACATGATGAAAACTTTAAAGCCTTTAAAAGTCAACTTATCATAACCATAACTAAAACAATGTTACCTGATCTTAACCCTCAAAAACAGACCATAAAGGTAGGGTTAGGTATTTACAATACAACATTTTTTGTTATATTATTTTAGAAAATCAATAAATCAAATGTGCTAACAAAGAAAACAAATCCAGTATCTGTGGCTGATATCTGCGGGCATTTGGCCAATTCATTCTTTGGGACATGACCTCACTTTCCACCACGTCATTGGATTCTATCAAAATGTCCTGCCAAGTAAGAGACGAAGAAACCCAAAAGACCAAAAAGCCTGTTGTGACTTGTGTCTGTTTAGTTTCTAATTGATAAACAAGTTTCAGACTTATGAGGCGGGAGTCATTGACTCATGCTAGATTAAAAACACAGGCTCTGAGTAACCCACCGCTGCTGTCACAGGAAACTTTCCCACAATGCAAAGTCTGCACTTCTGCCATAGTTGTGAAATCACTACCTTTTAACAAAAGATGTCTTGTTTGGCTCAGTCTCCATAACCGGCCAAGTTGACGAATGAATCCTCATTGAGAGAAAAAAACCTTTGCATCATTGCAAAGGTTTAGATTTATAGCGTTTTTCTTTCTTTCTAACTCGATAAAATCCACAAAGAAAATATGAGGTTTCACGTTTATATTGATGTCATAAAGCACTGAGCATTTCTCCAATAACAACCAAATCACAACACCATAGCAACATGGCAGCACACAAACTGTGTCGCTAAGGCGGACGGCTTTGTTGACCTAAACCTACAGTATTGCCCCGAGCTCGCCGGTTCTCCAAAGGCTACATCTGATTTGAATGAGCAGAGAGATTCCTGGGCCTCTTGTCCTGTGTTGCCCTGGGACTGCAGGAATGCAAAAATGGAGCAGTCTCAGGATAAGTTTCCCCCTCCTCCTCTTTTCTTCTCCCTCTTTTCCTCCTTCCTCCTGGTGCTAGTTGAAGAGGAAGAAGAAGAAAAGGGGAGGGGTGTTTTGTGAGAGGGGCTGCAGATAGTTACAGAGCCGAAACAAGCTTTCCCACCGGCCAACAGTACAAGAGTTCAGATTACAGCTCTGTAATCGCCTTGGCAGCGAGGAGAGCAAAGTCCAAGTTAAGTTCCAGTTCGTTAGTGTACTTGAGGAGGTATGGTGTGTGTTTTTTCCGTGCGAGAGGGAGAGAGCAAGAGAGATCTAGATAAAGAGGTCAAAGAGGTCCGGAAGGAGAGCCGAACCAGACGAAGTCTGGCTCATCATTTCCTCCACAAGCTGCCATGCTAGAGCCTTACTCCTAGTTCCTCTTCATCTCGTCTTTTAACTGAAATTTACTTCCCTTCTGAAAGTGCAGTCACACTAGTCCATACATTCTGAGTCATGACTGGCATTGGGCAGGGGTTCCTGGAAAAAGTGTGTGAGAAAAAATTCTGTATTATGAAAAATGTCTGGGTCGGTTAAGAGAATGTCCTGTGTAGTGTTGTAAGTCATGCTAACTTGTCCTGATTACTTCCTGGCTAGCTATAGTGGCAGCTAAGCTTCTCTAACTCAATGTACTAGAGATTTAAAAAAAAATCTTATTAGAATGTGATGACGTTTTCCAACCTTTTAGCAACCACTGGTTTACCTGAATCAAAGTTGGGCCTACCAGCTAGGTTAGCCTAGCCGCTAGGCCCTAGCATAACGGGAAGAATGGAAGCAGAAATACCACTCTTAAAAAAACAGCAATGTAGGGCACTGGACTGTGGAATGACAACTCCTCAGGTCATCTGGACGGCTCTGATGAATGTACCAGTAACAGGAATTTTGCTGACGCTCCAGGCACATCTTGCACCTCAGCAGGGCCTGCGACAGATATTAAAAACAGCTGCTTTCAGTGGGCCGGGGTTGCCGTAAACATGAAACTCCCCAAATAACTGAAAGAGGATGTGTCCATGACATGATTCCATGAATTTAATGATCTATTTTATCTCTATATGTGTCAGTTTTTACTTGAATGACCTGTTCAGTATTGTGTTGATGGCTTATGACAGTATGGAAAATCGTTGTGAATATGGAAAGAGGAAAAGTGGGCCTATCTTCTCTGTTGAATGAGTTTAGTACTTGGGTTTTCATTCATCTTATGTCTAACATCTGTCACAACTTGAATACTGTCATATGATATAACTTGAAGCCCTGTTTTGTTCTGCATAAAAGAATGGAAACTGCTAGCGTAGATTTGAGCAAAGATGTTCTTTCAACCCTATGTTCCCTCAGCCCTATGTTCCCTTAACTCTATGTTCCCTCAGCCCTATGTTCCCTCAGCCCTATATTCCCTTAACCCTATGTTCCCTCAACCCTATGTTCCCTTAACCCTATGTTCCCTCAACCTTATGTTCCCTCAGCCCTATATTCCCTTAACCCTATGTTGCCTCAACCCTATGTTCCCTCAGCCCTATGTTCCCTTAACCCTATGTTCCCTCAGCCCTATGTTCCCTTAACCCTATGTTCCCTTAACCCTATGTTCCCTCAGCCCTATGTTCCCTTAACCCTATGTTCCCTCAGCCCTATGTTCCCTTAACCCTATGTTCCCTCAGCCCTATGTTCCCTCAGCCCTATGTTCCCTTAACCCTATGTTCCCTCAGCCCTATGTTCTCTCAGCCCTACGTTCCCTTAACCCTATGTTCCCTCAGCCCTATGTTCCCTTAACCCTATGTTCCCTTAACCCTATGTTCCCTAAGCCCTATGTTCCCTTAACCCTATGTTGCCTCATGTTAATAATAAAATAAATACTTTCCTAGTAGTAGGTTAGGACATTCTTTATTTCATTATTAATCTGAGGGAACAGGGCTGATCACCATCGAGGGCTAGGGGCTCTATGCTTTTTATACCTGTCACACTTTAACATTCTTCTCCCTCTCTTTTCCACCCTCACCACCCTTTTCCAGGTGCACTGACCAAGGTGAAAGACTGTCCAAAGCAGGAAGGCGAGCTCCACGACCGCTGCAACATAATTTCCTGTGCCACGCTGGCAGAGATCCAGCACTTCCACCGCACGCGCGTACGGGACTTCCGCTCGCAGATGCAGCACCACCTCCGCGAGCAGATCGGCTTCTTCCAGAAGATCACCGCCAAGCTGGAGGACGCGCTTCAGAGATATGATGACGACCAGTAGAAGAGAAGGGGGAGCGAACAGAGAAGTTGGACTACAAAAGCCTTGAGAAAGCAGGGGGGGGGGGTTGATGGGTTCAACCTCAATAATGGAGAACATCTGAACGTGATTTTAAAGAGAAGACTTTCTGAAGTGGTGAATCTTGGGTCCTGGTACAAGTATTGGAAGAAATACCACTCTTTTTTTTTTTTAAAAAAACAGCAATGTAGGGCACTGGACTGTGGAATGACAACTCCTCAGGTCATCTGGACGGCTCTGATGAATGTACCAGTAACAGGAATTTTGCTGACGCTCCAGGCACATCTTGCACCTCAGCGGGCTCTGCGACAGATATTAAAAACAGCTGCTTTCAGTGGGCCGGGGTTGCCTCTCCACTCCCGGTTTCAGGGTCACGTGATCTCACCATGCCTCGCCAGCATAACTCAACAGACACGTAAACATGAAACTGAAAGAGGATGTTTCCATGACACGGTTCCATGAATTTAATGATCTATTTTATCTCTATATGTGTCAGTTTTTACTTGAATGACCGGTTCAGTATTGTGTTGATGGATTATGACAGTATGGGAATTGTTTGTGAATATGGAAAGAGGAAAAGTGGGCCTATCTTCTCTGTTGAATGAGTTTAGTACTTGGATTTCCTTACAGCTTGAAAGTTGACCTACGACCGTCTAACTGTCACACAACTCGAATGCTGTCATATATTATCATTTGAAGCCCTGTGTTGTTCTGCATTTGAGTTCATGCCTCGCCAGACCTAAAGCAGTATCTCAGACTGATTTGAATGTTTGATGCCTATTTGCTTGTTTTGAGAAGTAGCTCCACAGTTGTACTTCTTTGGGTTACTAGTTCATCTCTGTCTTTCTGCTTTCCCTCAATCAGGGTAGCTCAGAGGTCAGAGGTTAAGGGTGCAGGCATGTCAACATGATGGATGCTTCCTGACATTAAAGCTTTGAATCCAGATCTTCCAGTATAAAGCCACCATATGTAGGCTTTTTTAAATTCTCCTGGGGGCATAGTCTTTATATGTATTGTAAAAAATAGGGGAAAAAAAGACAATCTTAGTGCAAATATATGTTTCTGTCCCTATTGTGTCTTTTTTGTTACTACCACTCGAGGGCGCCAAAGTTGGACATTTTCAGATTCTACATAGTGGCTTTAATGTTTGCTCTTCTTGGTATGCTAATCTACAGCTCTAAAACATTCTTGTTAAACCAATGATTAACCAAAAAAAGCTCACAGAATTCTTTGTTGTAAATCTTCAATTGATCACAATACAGTATTTTAACTTTGGATAGTGTGAATGTAACCATTATAAATCGACCATACAGTGTCACAGAGATTATACGTCAAATGCATTACAATGGTTTTCTTGTGCTTTCGATGTTATGCTTGCATAATGTATTTCTGGTAAAGTCTTCACATAATAATAGGATCCACCACCAGCCAGGTTGTTAACAATGTTCAAAGCACATAATTCAGTATGATGAAACTGTTTCTTAACACTTTCACTGTAACACATCGGAAGAGCACTTCAGTAAATAAATGAAAGTAGAATTTATTTTGTTCATATATCTCATTCTGTGTCTTTCAGTCAGAGTTTTTCATGAATGTGAATGTTTTGTTTCTGTTTCTCCTCGTGGCGACGGAACGCCAGAATCAAAAATGATGTGGAACAAACAGATGGGCAGCAGCAGGATAATGAGGAGAGGGTCAACGGAAATTAGATGAGTATTATCCAAGTGCAAAGGTTTTCCCAAAGAGAAGTGTGTTATTGCTAGTGTTTCCTGTGGAGGCATCAGTCCAGACGCTGATATACGACACCAGAGATCACAGACTGCAGGTCAAGTTACTGCAGTTGCACGCTCTTCATTATTTAGACCGGCCTCTTTCTCCCCTCCTCCCTGGGCTCATGTTCTTTTTTATCTAATCATTTCAAATCCTTGGTTATTCTGAGCCAGCACTTTAAATTCACAAAGATATTCCTAAGATTATGTTTTTCCAGTCTTTCCTTCCACTTCATACAAAAAACCAAAGCTTTCTCACTCTATAAATGCTAAGCCATTAAGCTTCCACTCTATCACAGTAGGAGTACCTGTTGGTCAAACATTTACATACACAAAGTTGTGTCGTGTTGCATATATGAGTCAATATACATCTAGATCAGCTGGCTGAGGCCTACTTAGTTAGATAAAACCTTGTTACGGCTGCATGTTTTCCATGTGCTCTTATACCTTGTTTCCCCTCCAGTGGGCCAGGTGTGCTGCATCGTGCAACGTGGTGCACCTGGCCTGGGGAGGAGGTATTTAAAAGCCACGTTGTTGCATGTTTTCATACTATTAAATCCTGGATCTTATGGTTTTAAAGGATGACTTTTGTGAATTGATTTGAGGGCTGCCCAAGGGTGTTGCTCTTTTAAAATGTGAACCCTATTCAGCAGGGGTCTGTGTTCCTTTTCCTTGTCTTGCAGGACATTAACAGCTGATGAGCCACACCTGAGTATGATTGTGACTCCAGGTATAAAAGCTCATCACCGCAACACAGCTCTCTAAGACCAGGAACACAGACCCCTACTGAGGGGTAGGCACAATCCCCATTATCAGCTGCATTTAAAAAAAAAAATGAACAAAAGGAAGACCATGAAGCTCAAACTCTTGACTGTTATTTGCACACATGTGTTTGAGATAAGCTCACAGAAGTCTTTAAGAAATGTCTTTTATTCAAAATAAATCTTTCACAGTGCATGGCGAACAGAGGCTTACATAAAAGGTGTCACAGGTGACAAAAATGAAGTCAAATAGGAACTGAGGAAGCTACCGTCGTCTTTACATCTCATCATGTGTTGCTCAAACAATCAGAAATGAGACGCAATTCAAGAGGGGTGAACAAAATAGTTTGCATGCATGGACTTGGAAGCTCACAGTACCTTTAGTCACGTGTACAAACGGGCAGAAACAAAAAGGTTTTGAAGAAATAACACATCAACTGTAAAGTTACAATAATGTAGGTGAGAGGTGTCAATTAACTAACTTCTTTGAGCTAACATTAAATATTTTACAGTAAATGCAATATACCTCTCTATGTTTCACTTCCTTGTTCAGTCACAGTTAAGTTACTTACATTTAGTGTGTTGAGGAACTGATGGCTACAAAAAGAAATTCTATAAAGGAAGAAATGGCGGCTGTGCTTGTGCCACAACACAGATTAAATGACAGTTTTCAGTACGTTGTTACCACAACAAAGATGTGTTCAGTTTGAGTTGGTTCAGTGAAATGAAAAAAAGGAACAATGTCTTCAACAAACGTGTATGTTTTTGTGCTTTTTAAAAAAAGAAGGTTCATAGCAGGTCAGATGTGCATTCGATGACTACAGATGTCTCCTGGAGAGAATTCACATGCTATTAATACACGTCACACTGAAATACACCTCTAAGGCACAGTCTTTCTTTGGATCCATCAAACCCAGTACTGGTTTTCTTTAAGAGTCGGAGTAGGCGACCTAGATCTCATTGAGGTCTTGAATCCAGCAGGGACATTTTTTTTTACCTTACGGTTACCAACTCTAATGTTACCTGCTCCGTCAGTTTCAAATGGCCCAAAGAAGGTCATCCCAGGGGCCAGACTTCTTCTGGGACTTAGCGACATCCTGGGTGAGTTGGGGCAGCTTGCAGAGCCCATGGGGGTGACCACCACGGAGGGCATCGCCACGCTCCGCTCCGCCCGGCCCAGATAAGGGCTGCCCTCATTGGGTAATGCCACTGCAGCGAGCTGCTGGAGGAGCCGTATCCGGGCCTGTTTCTCCTTGCGGCGGCGGAACACCAGAATCAAAACTACCAGGACGATGATGAGGAACAAACAGGTCAGCAGCGGGAGGATAATGAGGAGGGGGTCGGCGGCGGGGCGAGGGAGGACCTCGACATGAACCGGGTGTACGTCAGGAGGGATCGCTGGACCGTGTTTGACCGACACAGGAGGAGTGTGGGGTTGTGGGCCGTGACTGTGACCTCCTCCTGCTCCCTCTGCACGACTACCTGGTCTCTCTCCGTGACTCCCGCTGCGTGTGTGGTTACCCCAGCGGCTGTGAGGCCTCAACCTGTTCTGTGTCCTGTTGTGGGTCTTATGTGACAAAATGTGGGGAGGTAGACCCACCCCGACCGTACTGAATGTGGTGTGACCCCCTCGCCCAACTCCTCTTCCGGTAGTAGTCTTGTTATGTGTCGGAAGACGGGTTGTGGTGTGTTCGCGGCTCACGCCGTCTGTTTTGGAACTGCTCGGTCCGTGATGCATCTGGTGATGGGGAAAGATGGTGAAGTGGAGCTCGCCCTTCGCCGGTTGGACGTTTCCGGCCCTCAGCAGGAAGATGAAAGAATCATTGAGAGGCGTGGCGGGGGCGTGGCCTCGAGCTGTGGTCACTGCTGATTTGTTATCGCCGTCACTGAGAGTCTCCTCAATTGCAACCCGGCCTTGCACCACATCTCTGAACGTAAAGGACTTCAGCACCTCTGATGCTCGGTTAGGGTCATAGGTCATCTGCATACATGCACACAGACACAGTGGGAGAGAGAGTGAACTAATAGCACTGCAATTTATAAAATATTATTATTGATTGCATCCATAATCAGTATGTTCAAAAGATTATGAACAGCTTTACCTTGACTAGTTTCCCATGCTTTGGTGGCGACAGAACCTGGAAGACCGGGTCGGCTCGGCTGATCCTCGCCAGCTCAGAGGCATCGATCATGGCTTTCCCCAGTTTCACAGCTATACCACTAGGCACTCTCACGGGCTCCCTCAGGTAGATCAGAGGCCGCACGGTTACCTTCACCGCCTGTGCTGTGAGATTCCCATAGTCAATGCCGGGCGACCAGGCTGACACCGAGACTTGGAAGCTGTCCTCCGATTCGCTGAGATCCGTCATGTGGTAGACCACGCGGCCAAACTGCAGATCCTCGTGGCCGAAGGTGACGACTTCCTGGTCGTTGATGGCGATGCGTCCGTGGTGAGGGTGTGCGGTGACCGTGTAGGTGATGTTGGCCGGCATGCGACTGTTGGTTTGAGCTGCAAACTGGTTGGTTGTCAGGACCACAGCAGTCCTGCCTTGAACCAGTGACAGGCCGGTGTTGTTCACCATGGAGACAAAGGGCTTTATCACTTCCAGACTAAACAGTTTGTAGAGTGGACGATGATGACCGTCGGTTACGTTGAAGTAGAAAACACCTGTGGAGGGCTCGCCCTGACAGGAAGGAGGGATGAAAGAAAAAGACATCAACACAAGGATTTGAATATTTCTGTCTTTGGTGACCCCTAGAGGCAGCATCAAAACACACTGGTGGACAGCAATGCATTCATATTTTCTTCAAGGAAAACGTTTGCCATGAGATGCTGTTACACAATTCCAATCACATACAAGTTACACACATAATGAGCTTCAAATCGACAACCCTAATGCACACAAAAAAAGAGTCTGGGATTCGGACTGAATCTTCACCTGCTGTATGAAGTGCAGCCGGCCATGGTTGACGTCGTACTGTGTGAAGGAGGTCACTGGCTCCAGTCTTTCCCCCAGTGTTAGGTAGCCGTTGTTGGGCTTGCTGATCACAAGGTAGTGCAGCTCCTCTGGAGGGGTGTCATGATCCTCGACCTAGATTGACCAAAGTAAACACTCAGGTTGCTGCTGGTTTAATAAATCTGAATAAGATGTGCATAGAAAAGCCGTTCCTTATGCCGATGGACATCACAATTATTTGATTTTATAATTGCGGCGCCCTAACCACAGCCACACCTGGCCCACCTGCAGATTGTCCGGTCCAAGTACGACTCGCTCTCCGACTACGACCTTCATGCTCGGGGATCTGCTCCTGATGAGTGGCGGCTGGTCGTTGACTGGGGTCACCGTGATGTTGAACGTCTCCGTCACCGCCAGGCTGTCCTTGGCACGATGATGATGGGCATCTAATGACGGATGGGAGGAGGATGAGGCTGAATAGAGAGGGGAAAACGAGGAGGAGGAGGAGGAGGTGGAGGTGGAAAAACCAGACAAGGAAGATGAGGAGGAGGAGGAGGAGGAGGTGAGATCCAAAGGAGCCACCCAGGCCCGGAAAGTAAAGCTGTCGCTTGTCGTCTCCGAGTCATCGTGGACGTATGTGATGCCGAACTTGTTTAGGGTGACTTGAGAGAAATCAGGGTGGCTCCTGGGAAAAGACAAATATAAAACTAGTTATACTTAGTATTTACTTCATATTAGTGAATGTTTTTGTTGAAATCGGTAGTTATCATATGTATTTGTGCCTTGAATTTGGTACGACTCATTTTAATAGAGTAAATGTATTGAGTCATGAAGAACGGAGCAGATACCTGGTGAGGTTATACCCTCGTATGGACAGAGCCCCGTGGTGAGGCAGGGAAATCACGCGGTACAGGATGTGGTGATCTTTCCGGTGTGGCTCTGGAACTTTTCCAAGGAGATTGGAGGCATCGAGTTTAGACCTGTCAATGGTCACCCTGCCTCCCTCAGCCACCACAGCACCTGAATGACAGATACATATTCACCCTGGTATGATCAATACAAAATAAGAACCATAGATTGTTGCACACACAGAGAGTTTCACAGTACCTGCGTTGTTCACTAGTGTGGTCTTGTGTTGAGGCGTGTCGTGATGTTCGTTGGCCTGGTAGGAGATCAAGATGGCGAAGGTGTGTGGAGGAAGAAAAGCCGGAGGCGATGACACAGTGAAAGAGAAAGCGTCTGCAGCTGACCATCCCACTGACTGTGGCTTGTTCTGATCGTACAGGATGACCCCGTCATTCACCTGAGAAAGAAGACAAGACCAAACAGAAAGGGCATCATTTTATTCAAGGAGAAAACAAAAGCGTTCCTTTTTTGTCAAGAAGATGCACAAGTCCCTACCATGCTCTGTGTGAACGTAGAAATATTTCGCGTGGAGTTGTCAGGCATACGTCGGACCAGGCTGCCAAGTGTAGGAGGAGTGGTCACAGCGAACACCACAGAAGGGTCTCTTCTGATGTCGCTGACATCGTTGGTTACGGCCTGAAGCTCCAGCTCAGAGATCGGTGTCACAGAGCCTTTTAACGGTATAAAAAGACACAGTTAGAGAGAGCAGAAGAAGAAGCAGTGAATGATCCTGGTTAAATGCATTTACAGTAGTTGTTCAAACCAACCTGGGTAGACCTCAATGGGATGATTTCTCTGCAGGGTGAGGACCAGAGAGTGGGCAGTTGTGCTGAAGATCTGCCGAGGGGCGAAGTTCACACCATCGTTCACCTGGAAGTGAAAGCCGCCCGATAAAGCACCTACACAAGAACAGAGACAATATAAAGAATAAATAGGGGTTATTCCTTCATTTATTCCAGACTGATCTGTTAAAGAGAAAAAAGAGGATCCAAAGAATAACACGTTGAAGTGAAACCACTTATTTCCAACATGGTCCCACGGTGTCACTCACCGCTGTGCACGAACATCAGCTGTCCAGTTCGTATGTGATTCTGGGTGAAGTTCAGGATGTGCCTGGAGGGGGCGCTCTTCAGGGCCAGGTGGCCGTTGCTGGGCGGTGTGACGATGAACTCCAGCTCGTCGGGATCAGGAGTGTCCGAGTCCTCTGCACTAAGATCGTCTGTAGAGATTTCTGTTGCTGAACCCACCCACACCTGAGGAAATGAGAGGAAAGAATGCTAACTTTAGTTGTTAAAATAACATTTTGGGACGTAAACTTTACATAGAAGCGGTCATATAAAAGTAATGATGTCAGACTCCCTCATTTGGGCTTTAAGCAATGATTATTTATATATATCGTCACTCCCCACCTTCAGACCTTTGTTGGCTGTAACAACAGGAGTCTCATCATCGACAGGTATGACGTTGATGTGAGCCGTACAGGGCAGACTGTGCTTCCTGATTTCCGTCTGATTGGCCACGATGGTAAAGTTGTCTCTCAGTGTGTCGCTGCCGTCGTGGATATAGGAGATGTACTCACGTTCCACCTGGAAAGAGAAGCGAGGCGGAGCAGCTTCATGTGGAGGTTTATTCAAACGGAAGCCTGCTCAAATAACAACTAGCAAAGCAACGGTGAACATGTGTTTTCAAAATGTCATGGAAGATGTGTGTGTGTGTGTGTGCTCAGTCAGACCTCCGTGTGAGTGAATGCAGTGATGGGCATCCCTGGGATCCGGCTGTGCTCCAAGTGTCCGTGTCGCGGTGGAACGATGACCTGGTACAGGAAGTTCATCCCTGAGAAGTGATGATTGGCCACCTTGATGATGTCAGAGGTCAGCGGCAGGGACGACCCCTCATCAAGGGTCAAGTCAGACACCTACAGTATAGATGATACTAGTGATTGACTGGTTGATTCCTCCTTTGTGTAATATGTCATCTTACACCTAAACACACATTCTGTACCTGTAGAGGGAGCAGGATAGGGATGATGTCGATCTCCAGCCTGATAGGCCCGACCTTTGTGACCCCATTGGTTGCCCCCAACAGAACTGAGTCGTTGGTGCTTCCTGCAGTCTGCTGATGGTAGATGATCAATCCCTGGTTGAGGTCCTCCTGGGTGAAAGAATGTATTCCCTGCATGGAGCAATGGAGCAAATAAACTCATCAAGTGCTGTTTCTGAGCAACGTCTTTGAAACTGTAGAGCTGCAGTCAGTTTTTAACCTACCGTTGGTTGTACTTGAGAGAGGAGGTGCTGGTCTCCGTTGTTGTTCTGGTGCTCGTCGTTGGGGGGAGACCTTTGAAGGAAGCCCAGGCTGGGAGGACTTTGGACAGTAAAGACTATCTCTGAAGGCTGGCTGTCCTCATGAACCACCTGGTTCAACAAAATAGAACATGTTTATTTCTAAACATTACAAGCATCTTCTTATATTAACAGATCATTGTATGACAGTTTGTTCAGATTATGTCACTAAACAGAATTAAAGTCAAGGAGAAACCTGACTGTAACTGCTTTAAAGGGTTAACTTGGAAAGTATATAAGATTCCCACAAAATGATCACAGTTACAACCAAAAAATCTTGATATACTGCAAAGTCCTGGATGCAAGGAACATATGTTGCAATATCAGACACAAATACAGGCAGGAAAGTGACCAGCTGGTAACCAAGTAACCAGTGAGTCGTATATGTTTATGGTTATTGCTTTACCTCTAAGTGCTCCTTGCTTATGGAGGCATTCTGTCCCTCCGCCACCACCACCGGACGGTTACTTATGACCGTCGGCGGCCTCTGGTGGCTCTCCAGGTAGATCTTTACTGTCACTCCGACGTCCAGATGAACATCCCTCCTCTCTTTGTCCAGTCGCCTCTCTGTTTCCTTCTCCCTTGCTCTCGCTGTCGCATTGAATCCGTCTGCCAACTCATGGCTGCCATCATGGCGATACCGCAGGCGCCCCGCCATCAAATCTCGCTGGGTGAATACGGAAATTGCATCTGCTTCCTTTACGGCCTCATGATCTCCATCCTTAAAGCACAGCACACCGTGTTTAGGTGGAAGGAAGACCTCAAATGTCACTTCCTCCGGGTCTCGGATGTCAAGGTTGCTGAAGATGCTGAGGTTGGCAGAGGTCAAGGTCGTGATCCCGCCTCGCTGGACCATGAGGCCCGTGTTGTTCTCGACCTCAAGGTACGGATCCTGTGCTATCACCTGCATCCGCCAGTTACACAACAGAGGGAGGGATTATTTATTCACAGTGAGGGAACACATTACTCACATCATCAGGCTTACTTATTGATTGGTTGTATTATATATTTCCAACTACACAATTCTGCTTGAATAACTCTTATTATTTAAATGACTTATCAACAGTGAAACACAATAAAATGTAAATAAATAAAACCATTAAATACATAATGTGTGAAAACATTATAATTACCTCCAGAAGTGTTGAAACATAATGTTTCCCATCTGATATGAAAAGCACAAAACGCCCGAAACTCACTCCTCTGTGGACAAACAACACTTTTTTCTAAGAGGAGAGAAAGAAAGACGAGATGATGACACAAGAAGAAATACCATCAGCAGGTTTTATAATAGAAAACCATTTACAAACTGAATAAACACCAGTTTTACTCCGACAACATAGTATATTGAGGACGAAGGCAGCTGGATTTGCTGTTTTTAAGTCAATTTTGTTTCATGACACGGAAACATCTGAAGACTAATCATGATTCTAAATGTTGTGCCATATGGATGACCATGATAAATTGCTAACCTGCTCGAGGTCCCGTTGCGTGAACTCGTACAGCTTGTGACTGGTGTCACTGGCCAGCACCAGCTCTCCCATGGGAATTCCCCTCCGCGTGTACACCAACCAACTGTCCTCAAAGTCCGAGTCATCGTCCCGGTAACGGAGGTCGTTCAACGTCACCAACCTCTGGCTGTCGCGGGCCACGTGGAAAACCTTATCGACAACCCTGACGGGTCTCTGATCGTTGACGAGCTGCACGGAGACGTTAAAGGTGTGCTCGGCCGTGTTTCTGTCCTCCTTCTTGCCGGCGCGTTTGTTCGGCCTGGAAACCATGATTTGAAAAGTGAAGGAGTCCTGCTTCGTCTCGCTGTCGTCGTGAACATACATGATCCTCTCCTCAACGATATCCCGATTTGTGAACGTCACAATGTTATCGTTCATGGAAGTTGAGTTGGAAAGGTTGATCCTCTTTATTTGCCCGTGCCTGGGGCTCGCCGTGATGCTGTAGTGGACCTCCCGGTTACCGGCTGTGTGAGTGAACAGGACATCTTTGTTGATGACTTTACTTCCTCCTTCCAGGGTTGAGAGGCCTCTGTTCACGACGGTGATGGCGTTCGACTCGGCCCTGATGTTGATCCGGAAATCGTAAGCTGTCGAGTTGGCGAACGTGGAAAACACCTGGAAGCTGAACGTGTCTCTTGTGTCGTCTTGCAGCACGCTGAGCAGCTCATACTTCATCAAGTCGTCTGTGATGTTCTTTTGGCTGAAGGTTGAGTTCCTTTGCAGAACTTTGTTGTTGAGGAACAACTGTCCTTTCTTTGGCGCCGTTAGGAGCCTGAAGAAGAGGTCGCTCTCATCGAGTTTAACACCCTTAGAAATCGCATGGAGGTCCTCGGGAGTGACAGCAGTAGCCCGAACACCGTTGACCTCCAACTTGCTGCGTGTGACCTTGAAGTGAATCCAGCGTACCGTGATGAGGACAACTGCCTCCTCAGTAGCCAGGGAGCCGATGCTGATTTGACACTTGAAGTAATCGGTGACGTTGTTCTGTGTCTGAATGCCACGGTAAGTACTGAGGTATCGGATCCGTTCTTTTTCTAGAAGCTTCATACTGAAGGACGTTGTCGGTCTCCAGTCGCCACTTGAGTGCAGCCGCTGGAGCTCGCCGTACTGTGGCGGCTCGGTAACGTTGTAGCGGATTTCCACTGCCGGATCGTCCACGTTAACTTGTACTGCAAGGTGAATGGTTGTGATGATGGAGGCCCCGCCTTGGTTCACCTCCAGTCCAGTGTTATTCACCAGTTTGTGTTCGAGTGGCACGGCTATAATCCTCAAAACCACTGTGTTGCTTAACTGAGGGGACAAGGAGACACCAGAGGTGATGAGATGAAGGGAGAGGAAACAATAGAAGAGAGGAGGTCACGGAAGATGAGGAGAATAAAGAGAGATTAGATAGTCCACTTCTGTAACATTTAATATAATGGCAACATGTAAAATGTCTGTGTGTGTGTGTGTGTGTGTGTGTGTGTGTGTGTGTGTGTGTGTGTGTGTGTCTCACCAGTCCCATTAAATCCATCAGATTACAGATTTACAATCAAATCATAAAAACGTAAGAGTTTAATTTAGATTCATCAATCCATCACGTCCTTTATGTTTATTGCATCTTGGACAAGAAAATACACGACTTGCCTTGAGCCCGTCGCTGACTCTGAGTGCCAGCCGGGAGGTGGGGACCCCAGTGTGAACAAAGCAGATCTTACCCTCCTCCAGATCATTCAGAGTGAACAAGTTAACGGCACTGAAAGATAGATGCAATCCTGTTAACATCCATGTCTTATTTCCTGCTCTATGAACTGTAGTTTACCCACAGTGTACAATTCGTTTTGTTCCACCAGCATGCATTTCACTCTTATTTATATTTTATCATTTAAGAACCTCAGCCACTTCTCTTATATACCTACATGGTTGATTGTAGTAATATTTGTGAAGAAACTGTGAAACCTTGCGAGCAAACCTGTCAGGGAAATCTTGGTGTTCAAGGTGTCCAGCCTCCGTTTTGAGGTTTCCCAGGGAGCTGAACATTAGCTCTGCAGGACTGCTGTCAGGGTCCGACACCCTCAGCACATCCGTTGTCAGCTGGGGACATTGTGGTTTAATTAATTTAAATCTTATACTCAACTCACTAGTACAGCATCCAAGTGTTCGGCTGTACCTACCTGTCGTTTGGACTTCTCCAGCAGAGTGAAAACGTTTCCCTCCGGCAGGCTGAGTACGGGTGCATCGTTAACGGGACTGATGCTGATATCAAAGCGATGCAGGCGGTTGCCCTTCAGAAATACAGGAAGCTCCTTCTTAGTGCTGGAGAAGACCGAAAACATGAAGAAGTCCTGCTGGTCTTCAGAACCGCTGTGAACGTACATCACCCGGCCCTGCCACAAGTCCAGCATACTGAAAGTCCGGTCAACCTCTTCTGCTCCTATTGTTATAGTCCTCCTCTCCTGGCCCAGCATCCCATCAGGGTCAGGACTGAGGTCCAGCCGGAGCTGGCCATGGACAGGTTGCCCCTCAATGCGGAACATCACTTGGGATGGATGAATGCCCAATTTCCGAAAGTCTAAATTCACCTAGAAGACAAGTGCAAACAGGAACCGATTTGGTGTTATGATGTGAAAAACAACTTAACTCCAAGTTATTTGTATTGACATGTATGTATAAGAAATCAGTAACAGTCCTACCCTCATGTGTTTGGGCTCCAGTGGTGCCCGTCCTCCCTCCAGAACTTCTAGCTTCCTCAGGAACAGAAAGTTAGGGTTCTTCTTTTTGTTGGTAATTGGACGTGCCGTTGTAACAATAAACTCGGGATGATCTGTTGGGCTGATGGTCCTCAGTGCATCTGGAGCTTGCCCTGTCTTACAGCCCACAGTGATGTCCTTGGTGACGGCAGCATGAGGTAGGCCTGTTCTTTGAGTGTTCACACGAATTTCTCGGAGGCAGCCCTTAAAGGATCCTCCTGTCGGTTGCCCCCCGGGCAGAGGGGCCAACAACCCGGCTCGCCTTGCCTCTCCCCGGGCATCTTCATCCAGCCCTCCCAGGAACAGAGGACCTTCGAGCTGGATGACCTGGAGCTCCAGACTCAGTGTGGCTTTCAGCAACTCCTCACCCACCTTCAGCTGCATGCTGTTGGGCAGCAGGTGCAGCTGGATGGGGTGCCAGGTATGGTTGCTGTGAACATGTGTCAGAGAACGCAGCTCCGTCTTACTCCCTTCTCCATTTCCTACCGTTGCCACCAGGTTACCATCTCTGATTTCCATGGCAACAAACCCTCCCTGGATGCCAGAGCTATACAGAACCATGCCATCTTCTTCTCTTGCAGAGGGGTACAATTGGCATTCAAACACCCCCTCCTGTGGCCCCTCCCATGGCGGGAGAGCGATAAAGGCTTTGGAGCTGAAAAAGCTGACAGAATCTTCTTCAGTAGCAGAAAACTGTGGACTACAGCCCACAGAAACCTCATGGACGCTCTTGTACCCAGAATAAGGCCTAAGGCTGGACAACAAGTTATGTTCATTGAACACAACTTCATCAACACAGCCTCGAAACCCAGTGGAGATGTTGAGAAGGTACGGGTGGTTCAGTCCGGTTGCCCCACCGACAAAAATCCCATCCTGGACGCTGAGCTCGAGGTCTGGGCCTGGCATGCGGAGGCTGGTATGAGAGTTTCGGTCCACAGTCATGTTGACGTTGTGGTGGTCGTGGGTCAGCTCCATGGAGTGCCACGCCAGGTCACTAAGTTGGATGCCCTTTTCTGAGCGTAGCGATCGCTCGCCTGAACCCAGGTCCAGACGAACCTGTGGGATGGAGGGGGAGGCAGGGAGAGAGAGAGAGAGAGGGAAGTATGAGACACATGAAATGCAAGTCTTTTATATGCAAGATACACAAAAACACATGAAAGCAGGCATAACAAGTTTAGATCTTGAATGCGCGCAATTGAAAACAGAATCAAAAGAGTTGTGAGCTTCTAGATCAAAGGATTAATTCACACAAAAGTAACCAAACTCTTTCACGAGCGGTTCCCTTGCAATGTACTTGGAGTATTCAATCAAATATTGTGGTCTTCTCCCTTAACGTCGGTCATGAAGGAACTTGTTCTGAATCTGCCAGAGGGTTCTTTTTTTTCTCTCTGTGAGCAATCTGACACCAAACTGTGTGTGTTCAGACTTCTCTCTGTCTCTCCTTGGCATTATGAATGGCAATACATGAGCTATGTTGGCCCAAGGGTCCAAATACTTTTTCTTTGTTTGAAGTTGTAAGGCATCTTTAGGGGAGAGCCTCTGAACAGATTTTATTTTGACTGTATTCATATTACTAACACGTTTTGCTTGTTCGTGAGATTTAAAGACCCATGAATCGATTCCTATCAGTTGCTTTAGACTTAAGGGTGCTACTATGCTTTGGACTATACCTGCAGGCGCCCAGAGATCAGCTCCAGCAGCAAGAAGTCCCTGCGTCCAGACGCCAAAAACAGCATCCCCACCTGACTGGAGGTTCGGAATCGCACATGAAGCAACGTCTGAATGGACGTCTCCACCGTCCGCAGGTGGATGTAGCCATCCCCGTAGAATGACACTACAGCAACAAGAAGACAGGCGAGAAGAAGAGAAGAGGTTTCAGCTGTTTGTCAGAATAGTTTGCCATCAAGGTAGCAATTTCCAGAACTTTTTACACAAATGAGTATTCCAGTATTCCAAGGCGAGGGTAAGTCACATCCTCCTAGCAAAGGCTGTTCCATTAATCTGTATTGACTGGTCTGCCAATGTGGGTCCACTCTGCACTTTACACCTGCTATCTGAATTCAATTAATGAGAGCTAATGCATTCTGGAGCAGGTCATCCTGAAATGTTCGGATGTTAATTAGACTTTAGTGTTGACCGAAATGACGCAGATGGACATTTAGTTGTACAAAGAAAAAGAGATGCTCTGAACGCACAAACAGTGTCATTAATTAGTGTAAGGCTTAGGGGGCAATTCTTTTAACAGCACATGTGGCTAATTCGATTTGGGAACCTATGATACAAATATACAGCCGTGGTCATAGAGTTGCATGCTTTTGCCATTCTAGGGTTTTATAATTGTGTCTATATGTAATTAACATAATTTCACATCTGTGAATGAAAAAACAAGTAAAGCAGTCGGGATTTAAATCCATTTGACCTACAAAGCAGCTGTATTAGAGCACTCTGGTAAAAAGTGTTTTATAGAACAGACTGGATCAATAAAGAGCTAATTGACCTAAGGGAGAGAAAAACACTTAACAAACATTTATAAATTAATCATTTGCAAAAACTGCTCTATAATACTACAGTTTAATTACATGGCAGCCAATAATTGATATAACCACATCACAGAAAAAAAAAGTCAGACAACGGCATAGCCTAGACTTTTATCGGCATGGATATTAGAACAATTTAAGAACATTTAACAAAGTGTTCAGTATCTAAATATAAGTTTTCTTGCAGGTGGATGAAGCATCTGCCAAGTAAGGCCAACATTATTTTATTGTGAAATGCATGGCCTAAAAAAATAAAAGTTTCTTATGAGACTTGTCCCAGTGAGAAGTACCCAGTCAGCAGGCCGACCCAGCATGCCGCTCTGCATAAATCCTATAAGCTTGCTTTCAGTATAACCCATGCCTGTCCAGCTATAATCTGCTTCTATGATACCAGTGAACATTGGATTATTAGTAATCTCCCTACAGTTAAAGGGACACCTCCAATGTGAATGCAGGTCTTTAATGTGCCGTCATGAGCAGGTGTAACGATAGAGACGTGTGTGATTGTGACCCTGAAACGTAACTCCTGCACAAGTGTTGGTATTTATTTAGATCTGATCAGAAGCATTGACTGGGTTGTTCACTTATAGAGCTGATACACCTGAGATGGCTTTTGATAAGTGAAGCGCTAAATTAACTCCAATAAAATACTTTTTAGGGAATACAAGGAGCAACTTGTGCTTCCCTATAAAAAACACTGTTTTGTTGCAATTAACATCACAAGAGGAAAAAATCTCATAAAACAAACTAATTTGCTGTGCAGCACGACATCAAAGCAGGTACTCGTGTCTATATATTTTAATCCAGCATCCAGCAGCATATTGCCATATGTCTTTAGACAATATTAGACTGGATTAAACATTAAGCTGCCAACTGTCACAGACACAACTTAATCAAAGGTTGCACAAACTACAATAGTGCATTTACAACATTACCATTATCTCCTTTGTCCATTCATCAAAATGGGATGGGATTTACTTCAGGACAAAAACCAGAGCCTTGTGTGGAAGTTACAAGTTAATTTTAATAAATGTGCACTAAGAACCATTAAAAATATACTTTTACATGCTTCTATAATGGGAAGATTTTCACAGGATTATCAGTTATATTACAAAAATACAACAAATCATTCACTTTTGCATCTCAGTTGTGAGGAAAAGTGATCTCATCTCCTCTGCAATGCCTTACCTCCACAAACGTGTCCTGCAGAAATCAGCAGGAGCAGAAACAGACCAGCAACAAGATCCCCCATTATCAGTTAGGCCTTTGTAATCTAACTTGCATTTAGTTAAGGGCAACATCTGGCTGCTTGATTGTCTCGTCCATTGTCTGTACTGTCCTCATTTCCACCACTGACAACTTCCAGACAACCTCTACTTACTTTTTTTTTTTTTACCTGTGCCTGTGAGCAAAGCACAGCGAGGTGGAGCTCCACCCTCTGATCCTCCCTCTGGCCTGTTTAGTGTTTGGTACCAACATGAACACAAGGGGGCGATGTCACAGCACATACAAAAACAAAGAGAAAACATGAAAAGAAAAAGAATTGATTCACAGAAAGTGCAGCAGATTGTGTTTTTCTGTTCAGGCGGAATTGAGAATGGATCAAGCCTCCAGTTAGACTATTGAAGATACAGACGCATTTTGTGAAATAAAAAATGGTATTACTTTGTGAATTGAGCCCCCATGGCAACCTTATTTACCCAGAATTCTGCTGTCACACATCAGCTGATGCTGAATGCTTCTCGATGTGACATTCACTCCATATCAAGACTTCTAAACCAGAAATCAACTCTGAGGTGTGCAGTTTGCAAAGACTGAGAGTCATAGTGGTGATGGTATAAAGCGATAAGGGTCATGATTTCCAGTGATTTTAAAGCAGCTATAAGAGGTGTTATTAGGCAAGTTGTATCTACCAACAGCAACTATTATATTCACTTTCCCCAAGCTTTTTTTTTTTACAATGTAGACCGTTGCTTTCTGAGTAACCAAACAACCCCGCAACAAAGTTTATATCACCAACAACTGACGACATAGCAAGAGAAAAGTGAGCATAATAGAGTGGTGCAGGAATCCTAAAACCCCGAATGAAGGAGCATTTTGCACTTGCGGTTGTCTGGTATCGAAGTCATTGTTTTTTCTTTTAATGGCTCTTTGGTTAGATGCCTGAAATAAGGTCTGTGGCGTCAGTGGATGCCCCTGGATTTTGCAGCATTTTAAGTGTCTTTTAGTAGGTGGCTGCTAACAAGTGGCTAAATGAGGCTAAAACGTCGTCACGAACATGGTGTAGTTCAATTGTAGCCTAACGTTTTACTTCTGGCAATTACATTCACACTTATCATAAAAGTGGGGAAGATTATCTTGCTGAACAAAACACGTCAGTATCACAAGCATAATAGTTTATTTTCTGCAATATTACAGAGAAAAATCACATTGGTTAGGGTGGAGTGAGGGAGGAGTGTCCTCCTGATCATTCCTGTTAAAAAGTACAAGTACAAAAGTACAAAAAAAAACTCAGTTACATTAATGATATTGTTTGTAATTAGTTACTTTCCACACCAGTAAAAAAAACAACACACTAACTAAACTAAAGAACTAAATGAAAAGAAATTACCTGCAGAGAGGGATAGAAGAGAAATAAAATGAGAGAGAGGAATATAAAAACAGAAAGAAAACATAGGTGTGAGAATGGGAGTGTGCTAAACTGCTCAAACAGTAAAGAGATAGAAAGAGGGGAAGTAAAAGGGAACAGGAGGTCAATGTGGGGAAATGGCCCGTAGCTGATTGAGGTAAAGTGGAAGTTCGGATGTGATTGTTCAAACTGCAGGACACACTCCCTAGTCTGCATCCTGAATCCCTCCCACCCCTTGAACCTACCATTCTACACATCCACAAACACACACACACTTTGAATCGGGCTGCGATACTGCAGCTTGAGAGAGTTTGGTCCATTAAAATGTTGAAAGAACACATAAGGGCTTTTATTCAGCCCTTGCTGATTCAAACGCTGTTAGATATGCACATGAGAGAAGTGCTGGGTTAAGGTTTAGTTCCCAGGGTGTTGAATAATAGACTCTGCAGCCCGGTTTCTTAGACGGAGGGGTCACACCCAAAAATGGGTCACAGTTCAACCGGTGACGGGTCCTCTCATGGTGGGAGAGGTGGTGTGTTTTAATGAGCCTGGATCCCACGCTGAGAGGATTAGCGTCTTGTCATTTGGGCTGGAGAGTCTTTTAACTCTCAAGCTAAACTAGCAGACAACTGACTGTTTATATTGAGCTCCGATTTCTACATTTCACAGGATGGTAATCTTTTCTCGGCATCAAGACTCATTCACAGGGGAATTCCGAACACTAAATGCAAATTTTTCTTCTCCAGTAAAAGAAAACCCCCCAATTAAATCACATATACGTACAAGGTTGTGGGTAAAGTGGTTTTGCAAAAGTCCCTATAAACTCCCAACAGATATTTTATACGATTTTAGAACTACTATTGTCCAATATATGAAATATATAATTGAATAAAATAAATGAATACTAAAACCTTTCAACTTACACCATGTTTTTATATGTGCATATACTATAGATGTGTTAGCTGCCCTTTGAACAAAACACAAACTAAAGCTATGAAACGGGTATAACACAAGGTAGAGAACAGGAACCACCTGGCTGAGGATAAGGCAAACGGCATAAACCAGGAAGAGATGGAGGATTGGGACCAATTTAACCCCAGCGGCAGCTAAAACAACAAAAAACACCCCACACAGCTGAATGGACAATCCTTAAAGGTCCCATGCTTCATACCCCGTCCAACCAACACTTTGCTGTGTGTACGACTGGACATGTAAAAACAAAACAGAAAGCAAAACCTGCTAATGAAAAATAATCGTTCTTCCTTTCTCACCGTTGTATGTGTTCGCATTATTCATCCATCCTGAACTCTTGTCATTTCCGGTTTTCGAAAAAGGAGTTGATACAGATCTATTGATTTACCAGTTGTTAAAAAAGCACAAAAAAACCCACACCACATTATCTACCTGTGCAGCAGAGATGAATGAGTCAGCGTGTTTTGATACTGGAGTAAAAATAAAGTTAATGGGAGAAGGCTTAAAACCCTGTGTGGGCTCCGATATAAACCTTGGCTCAGGCCTGGAGTCCATTTCCAGTATAAATACTGTAATTGACACATCCATTTTCTATTTATGAGCTGGTTGCATAAGAGAGATGGAGAGAGAAAGAGAGAAAAGGACTGTGGAGAAAGGCCATGTAGTCTCAGTCTGAGAGAAAGTGGATTTAGAGGCTAGAGAAAAGTAGCATTATTTTAAATATGATATTTTTTTTAAAACAAAACTCAACAAAGAGCAGCGAAGAACATTTGATCCTGTCTAGTGAGGGGGAGTGCATGTTTGTGTATTTGTGTGGGAGGCCAGAGCTTGGTCAGCCATTCATTAAGTATACTCTCTCCATTCCTGGCAACAAGTTGTAAGACACACCATGCCATTCACAGTCAGAGCATTGTTCTGTGTGTGTGTATCTCCAGAGGCACATCTTCAAATGTTTCGGGGAACTTTGGAGATATTTGATATATATTCCTCTCTTAAAACATGCAACGTGATGCTGGGACCAGCTGCTATCTTTGCTTGGGGACACCTCAGAGTCTTGTGTGTGTTTTCGGTGTGATTGTGTGTGTGTGTGTGTGTGTGTGTGTGTGTGTGTGTGTGTGTGTGTGTGTGTGTGTGTGTGTGTGTCTGTGTGTGTGCGGTCATGTGTGAAAGTGAGGTGTGAGTCACTTTGAGTCAGAGCTACTTTATTTAGCTCACTTGTTGAAAGAGAAGACATGATAGGTGATAATAGTTAATAGAGATGATGAGACATGAAAACGCACCATAACATTAGGATTATCATTATCTAAAGAAATGAAAACAGACATACCGGTAATAGCAGGGGCGCTACAGCCAAACATCATTAGCTAACAGGTTTCCAACAGACCAACTGTCAATCCTCTCCTACTTGCCAACCTCACTGGATCTCTAGTAGGCTACATCCATGATTACAGCTAAGCTGTACTGACAGTGGTGCTTTGAGCTAAATGCTAACATGCTAACATGCTAACAAACTCACAGTGGCACTGCTAACGTCCTGATGGTTCTGCAGGTATACAGTTTGCCATGTTCACTGCTGTGTGCTAGTATGCTAACATTAGGCTGATGTGAATTTCACTAATTCTGCAACTGATGATGATGTAAGATAAAAAAAAAGAAGCATCTCAGCATTTATTGCAGATCCTCGTGATGTGGAACGACAAAATAAAATGTACAAAATAACATTTACAAAGAATCGATTGGCTCAACTCCCAACTGTTGCCTTACAATTACTTTCATTTTCCTCTCCTCCTTACCAACCTATGAAACATTGACTGTTCTGTTAAAACAAAGATGGGCAACATCTGCAGGATCAGCACTCACAATGATGAGTGACGGGAAAGGAAAGTGCCGAGAAGGAAGGATGGGGGGGATGAGAGGAAACGACCTGTCGTTGTCTCACAAGGTTTTACAAAATGGAAAAATAATTGTTAAAGAAACGGAAGATGCCTGATTTCTTTTTTTGCAGCGTTCAGCTGGATAAACGCACATGAGAGGAAATCACATATTGGTCTTTGTATGAATACAATTTTCCGAGTACTTAATACTTTGAACACACACACTTCAGCAAGCATACAAGCAGAAGCACTTTTAGATATAAATGCATGCAGATATTCACTCGAATCTCGGATAAGTCACACCGTTTTCTTACACGTATGGTGCATCCTCAACACAACATCTCGCTTACAGCTGAGGATTGTTTTGCTCTCATTTCAACTCTTCCTCTCCATCACTGTGACAAAGGTCAGTCCGAACACAATGGCCGCCAGCAGCTGGTGGCCTGACTCACCAAACCATTTGACCCCGTGGCTTATCAGTCATTTAACATTATATAAGGCTTCTAAGCAAAACAGAATCTGAGTCACTGCTTCTGTCTTAGTCATAACAACCAAGCGCTCATAGCCGTGAGAAGGACGTGATGGACACGTGTCACTCACCGAGCTGGACTTTAAGATACTTGTTGCACGTATTTACAGTTGAACACAACACGTACGTGTGATCAGTGGCACGCGCAGCACGCTGTAGTGTAATTAGTGCAATGTGTTGCCACAACTTCTGCGGGTTTGGTTGGTGATCCTGTGTTCTCACCCACGGTCCTGAAAAACAGACTTTGTTGTTGGGTATAAAAACAGGAAATGCGTTACACATCATGTGCTGCACCCAAAGCTAATATCTGGTCTCTGGTTTCCCTCTGATGTTTTTGCATGCTAAGTCTAACCAGATTATGCTTGGTGATACAATTTATCACCGTATGATTCCCACACCAAAAGCTATTTTGTTGTCTCGGGAATAAGAAACAAAATAGCATGCTACTAAACACATGATTTTATATTTAATGTGCAAGATATACAATTTGAAACAGTAGCAGTGTTTCCATTCACACACAATTCTTTTACGTTTCAACCAACTTTTTGTTTCTGGTTTGCAACCTCTGATGACTTTATTCACTCCAAGCCAGTTGATGAAAACATGCCTCATTAGCATTTCTTTTTTTGCGACTTAAACTTAAACTTTGCTCTGCAATTTAATGGAATCATGACTAGCGTTTGTCAAACAAACACACAAATAAAGTAAATTTACTTCCTTGGTTACACCAAGTTGTTGACTCATAAAAATGAGTGCCGTACTATCTTAATAGCTCTTATATGCTGATAAGTTATTATTACTTATCTTTAACACCTATAACTACATGGACAAATATGCTGACTCCACATTAAGACAAGTTCCACCACCCAGATAGTCTGTAAACTTGGATTTCACAGATTCCTTCGTCCCCAGCACAACCAGTCCAACAACTCCACACGCTCTTGTTTTTTGAAAAACAACAGTGAGCCTGGGAAGACGGGTTGGCTGAGCGATATATGAAAGAGTCAATTGTAAAGTTGAACTAATTAGGAGGCTGCGAATGAGAACTCATGGACAAAAAAACGGGATCAGAAGGTCAAACTGCAACCTGGTCATTAAGCGAGTTAGATATGAATCAGCTATTGTTGTCTTCCAAACTGTCTACGTTTTTTTCTCATACAGAGAACATTCACTCCGTGAACGTATTTGCCGGAAGCACGTTGTCGTGTGAAACGGCCATCTCGTCATTTCTCTTCCCACTGTTTACTGCAACGTTCTGCACATTCTGTCTGCGGTCTGATCAAAGATGCTGCTGAGAAGCAAGCATCCTATTAAAAGCGTCACAAAGTCAAAGTGATGTGAGATACAATCTTGTGTGTGTTGTACGTGTCACACAAGAGTCTGTTTTGACCCATAAAGAGTCTCCAGACGTCTTCCTGAAGAGCTATTGAGGCTCAACCAGAGTGGCTGACCAAAACTATGAGCTAACATCTTCTTAAAGCTACAAGCCTGTAGAGCTGAATGTCGAAACCCTTCCAAACCACTGTTAAAAAAATTAATCAATTTTATGGTGTGACAAGGCTATGGTTGGGTCACGTTAAGGCCCCACAACAACTCGGTTACTGAAACATCGTGGTTTGGGGTAAATTGAGTACTTTGTTCAGGGTTTACAGTCATGGTGACGACATTTAAATGGATGTATAAACACTTAAAGTAATACCGCCAGTCCTTACATCAAACAGACATGCAGTGTTATATAGCACACACTGCTGTAGCCTTTATATAATCTATTCAGCCCTATGCATCAGCTGTTTCAGACCCAGGCAGAGTGGAGGAGAGGATGTGAAAATCATTCAATCAATCGCTTTGTTTTTATCCATAAAAACGTGACATTACTGAGCTACAGAACTATTATGAAATAATCCACTGCTAGATTATTTGTGACAGTCAAACTGCAGTGCTGCCTAACCCACAAATTGTCTCACAATTATTTTAACAATCTGTCAGTGTTACACAAAAACATCTTCCAGGCCAAACGGGTTTTAAAAGGGATCCACATTTTTTTTTTTTGCAGAGAAAAATGTAGAGCCAAGCACGCAGACGAACCCTCCCCACGGCAAACTGTCCCAAAACACACTTCTCAAGTCTGAGGACGAAGTGGCGGGAAGAAGTGGCCTGCATGCAAACGCAGACAGGCTGGAATGTTTGCCGTGACTCGTTAGTGACGCACTATTTGTTGTCGTGCCACGCTGCACTGGACGTATTGTTGAGGAGAAACACTTCACACTTGTGGGGGAGGCGGAGGGGGGGAGAGTGGGGAGTGGACAGGGGGGGGGGGGGGGAGGGGGTTTTGTTGTGAGAATGAAGAGTCGAGGGTGTTCTCATTTTCGTTTCCTCCTTTTCCTGAAGCCCCCCCCCCCCCCTCCCTCAGTCGATCTCCCTCCCACTCCCCCATCATTCATGTTGTTCCTAATGTCTTTCCTGTACAGGGGTAGGACCCGTTCCCACACCGTGAAGGACATCCCTTGGACACACACCCAAGGAAAACACACCCATTTCCCTGGACATACAGTCCCATACACTGCAGCAGTCTGACCACATACTTAACGTACAGAATAAACCTTGTCATTTGAAAGACGGTAGATTTTAGGACAAGCTCTAACATCATTACAGTCATTAATCATTGCAAAAATAGAGGACAGATTATGTTTTGGCAATTACATTATTATATTCTTCAGAGTAAACTGTGCTAAACAAATAAACATTGTTAGGGGGCAGTTTTTGTGTTTTTTGGTTATTTTTTAAAGGGAAACTTTGAACTAAGAACCGGCTGATTTTCAAGGTTACTGCTTGCTACTTACAGTTTTACTACTTCATGATTATTTGCTTGTTTGGGGTTCAAATGACATTTTTCTCAGCCTGAAAACACATTAAATAGACTTGTCTGGTCTATTAACGACAGTTGGACGAACTTCACTTCAAGAGGCATTTCCTGAACTTCCAATGGCATTTTCCCCAGACCTCCCATTAACTCCAATCTGTCCTCACACGTCTGTGTGAAGAGGAGAATATGATCAATAAGAGGAGGTTTTAGAATGGTGGAGGTGCATTTAGCAGCTTAATATCTTTCAACAGTGTCCGTTATGTAAAATCCTGGCAGCGCATACAGTGTTGGATAAGCCAAAATGTGGAATAAACCTTCTGTGTGCACCACTGAGCAGGAGGGGAACACAAAGCTTGTTTCCTGTTTGTGTCGCATTCAAACCCCTCCCCTCCATTTCCTTCCCTTGGGTTCGATTGTGCACCTGCACCTAAAAGCCAGCATAAACACGCTCAGCGCTCAGCTAGACACAGAATTCCTCAGCCGCACAACAACACAACACATGTGCAGAAACAATACGACTCCTGTGTGAAAACAAGTTTGTTTTTCCGCGACACAATGAATAGAAAGTCCAGGATGCCCTCGGATTCCTTCGCATTCTTCTCGTTTACTGTTTACATTTGGTCACAGTGGATGGATATAGATATTGCATCTCTCGTATTATGTAGAGGAATGAGAGGAATGTGAGCAGCTGCTCCACTCATTGTTACAACATAAGGATTCTGGGTCAGTGACGGATTTAAATAATAATAGTGCGCTGCAATTATTAGATGAGGTTCCTTTTTTCCCTTGAACTTTATTTTTTTTAAACTTTTTAAAAATGTGATTCACAGCATCTACCCACTGCATGACAATATATATATTTTATGCATAACAAGGTATTGCATTATAGGATGAAATTATCTTTATCTTCGTGAAAATTGATTTAAGTCAACTGACAAACATTTTCACACTTCCTTATAAATGAAAGGATCAGGTGTAACCAAAGAATGCTACTCTGCTCTCTGCTGAAACAGTACAGAGTCAAACGTAAAAAAAAAAAAAAAACTGGAAAATAATCATGTCATGAAGTTGTTGTTGTTAATGATAACACCTGCACTGATCCGTTATTAAAATGCTGACCATGTCTAAAGTCTGGATGAGCGATTATCACGAACACAACACAAGCCAATAATAACTTCCATGGCCACGGTACAATAACACTGTTATATCATCGTACGCTAAGTCACTGTACTTTAGTTGTCAAGGAAACAACACTTTGTTGTATTGTAGAATGAACTCTTATTTTTTGACAAATGGCCTTGTGAAAGCCTGAAACCAAATGTCACATGAACTATCTCATGAAAAAAACACGTTGTGTTATTTAGAAAATCTTGTTGACATACTTCTATTCACACACTTCATTTTTAGCAGAGAGATGTGATTATATTTTTCCCTCTTTCATGGGAAATCATAGATGAGTGTGCAGCCTGGTCTCACCAGATGGCATACGAATGATATGCCAATTTCTTAAGTCATTTCACGTGCTATCACAACGCCGTTCTTGCTCTCTGTGTGTCATTTTGCACCCTGTAGTCTGTACTGCCATGTAAACCCATCTGTGTGAATGTATTGTGCTCGGAGCCAGACATGGAACAACGAGCAACAAACCAAATATGTTGTTGACTTATTTGAACATGTTTTCCGTATTTATGTTACGTTGTTTACATACATATTTTACTTAGTTCATGCACAACCGTGATGTTTTTCCTCGACCAAACTGGGTCATTTTCTTGCCTTAATCTAGACACACACACAAATCATGGTATCATGATGTCCTTCAAAGTGGCGTGCTATTTTTGCGCCTTTCCATAAGGTCAGGTTGGAGTGTGAGTGACGAGTCTTGCATATATGGGTATCATAAGAGTCAGGGCTAACGAAAGGTCTGGCTCCACTATTATAATTCTGGTATTGGGTGAAAACCGATCCTCATTCTTTTTATTTCTTTCACAATCGTCTTGGCCGATGCTAATCCTAGAAAGCAGCGATGATGTCCATGCAAAAATAGATGCAGTAGGTGCAGATAGTGGATGGGGAGGAGAATGCAAACTAAAATAAGCAGCCAATGACAGGCTTATACCAACAGTCTACATCCGGGGAGTCAGATAAGTAAGAACCTTATGCACCGCTGCTAATTAATCAAACACACAAAACATGGCTTAAATCAAATTAGCAGTTATACTATGTCTGCAGGATGTCTTTATATCATATTGTTTGTAAGTAACTGTGAAGTAAAAGGGGAAAAGCAAACTTTGGTGCATTTTGAACTGTCCCTTTAAATCCTGACTGATTGATTAACCGCTGTAAAGAATAAAAGGCATTTTGCTTTGAAAACACCAGCAGAATTCCTGACATGGAATCCAGTTTGGTTTGGAAATGTAGCTCAACACACACACACACACACACACACACACACACACACACACACACACACACACACACACACACACACACACACACACACACACACACACACACACACACACACACATCCCCTCCCACCGAATCCAATGCCACATCTGCAGACAGCGTAGGAGTGGTTTACAGTAAAACCACCGGAGCTGCAGTGAAATTACAGAAGTAAATCAAAACACTGCACTCACTCCCAGATGTATCTTTACTTTTGTTTTTAGTAAGAGGCATCTCCCGTCCCACCTCAGACGTCTAGTGGGTTTAACACTTTATTGGGAGGATTGGGAAGCAGCAGAGTGGGTTCTTCATGCAGATATAGAGCTGAAAGAAAGTCGTGCGTCTATGCTGTGTCTTTAAAAAACCAGCTACATGAACATGTGTTTCACTGACTCCATTTAAATATTTACTTTTCATGGGTTGTCAGCTTTAATTAGATAGTAAACAGGTTAATGAGAGGAGGGATAATTGAGACCAAGAGAGTCAAAGTAGACAGAGGAGAGATGTGATCTGGTCAGAATGAACAAGAGTCAAACCTCTACAATACAACTGAGCAATAAAGCCACGTCTTTGTGTACAAATACAGATATTTTTAAAAGCAAAAAGAACCCTTTTCTGTCCAAACAGGGACTGTTTTTCAACCCACACATGATTGTGTAACTTTCCAAAGAAGTGTAAGTCATGGCTGTGAGGGCAACAGTTTAATTGTCTGCATGTGTTTCCAAAACAACATTTTGAAATGTTACGTTTTCTGAATGGAAAGAAAGCAGCATTTAAACAAAAGTCTGGATAAACGTGAGCAAATTTGTCTGTGTTCTACAGTTGTACACGGGAAAACAAGAGCGTTTATTTCTAATTATATCTACTATTTCTAGAGACAAAACTCAAAGTGAGACCATGTTGCTTGAGTTGGCCATCAGAAAAGTATGGCTGAGGTTAAGAATGTTCTGGTTCACATGTTTTTTCCTGTATATTTTGGAAGCAAGTTTGTGGTTTTTGGCACAGGTTAGCCCGGGGAGAGTTGGGTGAAAGGCTTCGCCGGCTTGACATCTTTCGACACGTACTTAAATGATCGTGTTTTATATGTCCACTGTACTGCTATATGACTTCAAATATTTCAAATGGATGCACAGAGGTGTCAGGCACTTAGAAAGTTGCTGAAAAATGTGCTTCACGTATTCAGAAAGGTTAAGCATTGTCTCCTTTATGGAAAGCAGATGTAGGTCAGTGTAAGGAATGTAAGGTTGTATACAAAGAGAATGTAAGGTGTATAGTGTGTGTGTGTGTGTCTACCTCCCATCCTTAGAGGATATCTGTGAGAGTGACATGGAAGTTCAGGGCACATCCAGGAAACAGGCCCTCTGTCTGACTATCATCCATCACGGGAGTCCGTCATGAATAGGCTGAGGGGTCAAAACTGGAGATGGAGGAGGAGGAAGAGGATGAGGAGTTGGTGTCTTTTTGCCTTTAGTGCAATTGCACCAATTGAATTCTGTCTCCTCTTTAGTCTGGAAACTATATCCAGGTTATAACAACAGTCCATTTTCTGGTGAACTACGTGTGCAGATCCCGAGTGGATTGTAGGGAATAGAAGCGGTTTACGCCCGACAGGCAACAGTTCCTCTCGCTTGATTATGATGCCTCTTCATGTGTTCATCGCTGTTCTCAACAGGAGGAGAAAGGAAACACAGATGACGATTGACGTGCAATCCTTAGTCATCACTGTAATCAAACACCTGCATTGGTTTTCCTCCATAAAAGCAAGCACAACGAATAAACGGCAAAACAAGGAGCATTTTAAACGCTGTAAAAGCTGACACACGTCCACAGCTGTCTGCCAGTTTGACTTATAATGTAGAAGGTCCTGTCATTATGTGGCTGCTGTTGCCATGGGTTCATGTGATCCCCTTTTCTCTCATCTTAATGTCACTATAGCAACACAAATCACAAGTGTCACGTGGCTTAACAGAGAGATGGAACGAAAAAAGGCAGAGCTGTATGAGTGATCGAATGAAACAATGAGCACACAGATGGATGGGAATAATGTGTGCATGTGTTTTGTTTTAAAGTAGCATGAAAACGTATGACTCTGATGTCTATGAAACACATAAAAACAAGATAAAGTAGTGACAGCTGTTTAGCACACATATTCTCCTTCTTATTTTCCATTATATGACCTTTGGGGTCCCTCTTTTATTCTGCAAAGTGAATTGGCCACTTATTGTCTCCCAGTAGGGTCAGGGGGCTTCCAGTAGCTGAGTCAGACCTCTTACTGGAAGCTTGTGAGTCATCTTCCTCTCCCCCCTGATCCACCCCTCATTTACCTTCATCCCCCTCCCGATACGTCCCACGTATCACCTCCCCCTCTCAACCTGCACCGTCCTCGTGTGTGTCGCCCCCTGAAGGGCTTCCTCGTATGTAAACAGAAATGCAAAAGGACGGAGCATGTTGGGATTGAAAGCAGGTTCGTTGCTATAATGCAGCTGGATTATTGCTTCTCTTTAAATTTTCCACTACACAAGTGCATGCATTCCTCAGCGAAAAGAATGTCACCGCTAAAGCCTCCCACCCCTGAGCCCCGACACCATTATACCCCAACCCCTCCCCCGATTCCCGGGTGCGCCCCCTTCTTATCCACCCCCCCCCTTTCCCGTAATGATCTCACCCAGCTGTCACTGTGTAATCCCACCCACACTCACTACAGCACGTTTGTTGCTGCTGCTGATGGCGACTGACATCATTTGTTTTGTGTCGCTGTTTCCTGGAAATCCAAAACACACGGCCAGTCAGAAGCTTTGGAACAATGTGTTTAAGCATTTTGCTTTAACTTCATACAATGTACTCTTTATAAATGCTCTTACATTGAGATGAAAGGAATAGCTCTGTGACGGACAAACTGGATTATATTCTGGAGGGTTCACATTTAAATGTCAAAGTCCTATTGATCCAACAGACGAACCAAACTAGATACATTGGATAAATATCAAAAATAAATTTGGGCAGTTGGGGACTGCAGAAAATATCAGTGATATATCAAGTAGAGCATGTTGATGGGTTGATGGGAAATACAAGAACGCAGGTGGTAACTCTGTGGTTTCATCACTCCTTTCATTTACGAGCCATTATGTGATTCATTAGTTATATAAAAAAAATTAACTATAGACAACTTGTATAAAGTAGGCTTATACAAGTGTAGGTTGCAGGTTGCACAGCCAACAAACATATGTAGTCCATACATTCTACTACTATTCTTCTGATGTCAGCTAAACATACGTTAACTCTGGTTATGTTCACATTACTTCCATTGTCTACGTAGACAATGGAAGAAATCTGAACATAACCATAAAAGCATGCTTTTATGTGCAGTGAGTCACAATATTCAGGGGAAATGTATTTTCGTTGCTCAATGCCTTCTATGACGACTGTTGAGTGTCATTCATTGTCTGACCGTGGAGTTTAATTAAAGCTATGTGTCCTTGAAAAATCAGCCACTTAAATCTCTGATGAAGAGCTACGGGTCTATCTCCAATATAATAAAAAAAGAAATCCCATTTAAACTACACATTTCCCTTAGATATTTTCTAATCTTATTTACAGTGAATCTACAGTTGCATTGCATTCACCAGGAAACTTTTGCTTGACAGTGTATGTTGGCATGGCGACTAAGAATCATGGACACTCCTACTTTCATTGTTTCTCCTGATGAAGCTTTCAGTACCAGCTTGAGTGGTTCTGATGATTAACATGAAAATCAGAAACAGCCGCTGCCTTATCTTGTGTTTGTGAGCTTCATGGGCAAAATGTGTGGTTCTCTGATGTGGTTTCTGTCCAAACAACTTAAAAAAAGTGGTCTTTATACTGAACGCCTGTACATCAGCTTTGTGCATTTTGTTAGTTAGTTAGTTGGATCGGTTCTTGACTGTCTTCTCTTCACTAACGGCTAGCTAGCCAATGTGGGCAGACAAGAAGCAGAAACAACCTTAACTCAATTAACCAACATTTTGATTTAACCAATTTAGCCTCAGGAACCATGCATGCATGTTAGAGTCCAGCTGGATGTCCCCCTCCTGATTCTCTATTATTACATTATCTCTTGTCATAATACACTTAAGTCATTACAGTCACACTAAAAACACAGAGAATTCTTTATTCTGTTATGTTTGGGAACCATCATAAGACTGACGAGATATGATGTCATTCTGCCATACAGTGATAAATGCTTTCTAAAGGTCTTAATGGTTAAATTATGTGTCTTCAGAACAATTTTGGCTTCATTTGAAGTTTTCACATGAAGATGGGATATATGGCGGTGCACGGCTGCCAAGTGCACTGAGCAAGGAATTCTTTGGAACAAAAACAACCAAGAGTAACTGCCAAACACATCCATAAAACATATGTGACCGCCAATTGAGGTTAATCTCATTTAAAATGACATGCCTGATCTCATATGCCACTCCGACAGGAAGTCTTCCTCAACTGCTCTCAGGAGGTCGTGGGCGTCAATATCATGAGGGCGCTCAGTGAGCGTCGCCACGGTCAAGCATCACTGGAGAGGAAATGCGTGTGCGTGTGTGTGTGTGCATGCATGCATGCATGGGCGTACTACGCAACCGGAAGCTGTGCACTAAGGTGCCTGGTGTAGGAGTTGGGTTATAGAAATGAGAAAAACCCTGCAGCCTGTAAGACTCAGAGATCAGCTATTCTCAACGGTAATGTGTCAGAATGTAAGAGGCGTCAGTGTGGACAAAATGAGCGCCGCCCACAACGTCAGAGCCCGGCTGTGCTGCAAATCCAACGCTGTGTTTATGTAATTTGATGTTTATGCAATGAAAAGGATTGGACTGCGTTGGGGTGGATGGCAGCAGTGCAGTGGCAATTGAGGGGGTGGGCATGGTGTGCATCCACCTAACTTTAATTACCATATTTCAGGAGTAATTAGACTGCTGGGGGGAGCATAGTATATATATTTAGTTTTATATTGTAAATATTTAGAGAAAGAGAAGAGGTGTGTTTTTAAACTCTGACAAAGTTAAATTTATTTTGCTCCTTGTAAACCTGTTTTAACCCCGTCGGTTCCTAAAGCCCAGATAGGACGGAACAACAGTATACGCAAGTAGGAGAGGGTTCACTGCATGCATTCAAGTTGTTACATGAAAACATAATTTAGATAATCTTTTTGTTTTCACTTAAATTTAAGGATCATTTTGTGTTGGAGAGGAGGAGTACATTATCTCAAAACTTTGTGGGGCTCGTAAATCCTCTCAAATCCCCATCATATACCAAGAAAATCACTGTCATCTAGACGGCTGAGTTAATGCAACAACATGCAATTAATGGAGTTCCTGCAAATAAAGAACCGTCCTGTAAAGTATGACTTTGCCCATACTGTCTGCTGCGCTGAATAGTGTACACACCGCAGCTAAGAGTCAATAACTGTGTTTATGGATTTACTCAAAGCTACAATTTAATGGTTACAATAAACAGTTTCAGATCCAGGTCCTGAAAGAACGGCTATGACGGGGTATAATTTTACCTGTGGGCCAAAGTCTGGTACGAGTGACGCAAACGCTTGCATGTAAAAGTGGAATGTTAATTCATATGTAAACAGAGATCTTTTTACAAAAACACTTGATTAATCCTGCTTTCAACTGCATTACCACCCAACTTAATCATAAGAGAATAATCAAATGACTGGGTGATATGGAAGGAGATGAAATGGAATTATCAACCAACTCTGCAGTTTTCCTCTGTTTAATGGAGCGTTTAGTGATTTCAGTGCATTGTTTTGGTTCTTTAGACAATATCATATATATTACATATTTATGATATAGTATCATCAATTCAATATATTGTCAGCTGACCAGAAATAGGTCTCAAAATGAATACACTTCGCTAAAATGTTCGCCATAATAACTTTATGTTTTCAGTTTTGTTTTCCATAAATAAATGAATGAATGCAGTTTTAAACCAACATATTGTCCACTAACAAGAGTTACCTTCATCAATGCTAGATTCAAGATGCCATCCCTCCACTGCACTCACATTTCCATCAGCTGAAATTAATGGCAACCTAAGGGAATGACCTTAATATGCAGAAACAATGCTTCACGACTATTCTTGCACACAATAAGTTTAATTCACTGACAATATATAGCTAACAGCTAAAAAAAAAGAAGCTTTTCTCCTTGGAGGTTTAGCTAGCTGTTATATCTGTGTTGTGTAATGAAGTAACTAGCAACTCCCACTGACGGTGTTTAACCACATTAGTTACACGATAACACGTTAAACAAACAGGTAAGAACCTCAAAACTCTTACAGACCGACACCAACTTACAACTCTACACACACACACTCACACACGCACACATTCCGGGCGGAAACCTTACACCTTCCATACTTCAGCCCTCCAACAAAAACATTCGCTGTCCCCGTCTGCGGTTGAAAAAGAAGGAATTCGACAGACGGCGAGCCAACCAATCAGAACGCCCGGAGAGTTCGATTTTTCCCCCTTCTCCGCCGCGATTGGCCAGCGTTGCCCCGAGAGACGCCCGCCTCTGTGCAGCGATTGGCCGGTTTTCCCGGCTCAATGGAAGTCATTTGAATACGCCTCGCTCCGATGGTCATTACAAGCGCTGCCGCTGGTTCAAATTGACTCGAATATCAGGAGTGGAGACACAATGGAGGAGAGCACACGGTAGACGCACGGCTGAAAGACTTTATCTGCGTGTTGCACACACCGTGCAGCTTTATCACGAACACTTTGGATAAGTCTTCGCTTTTTTAAAAACTGCTTTTTTTGCGAGTGAAATCTATTGCAGTCGGACGTTGAGTCGAGCTGCATCACATCAGAGGTAAGTTGCTCCGGGTGTGGATGATGGGCTTATTTAGAAACACATTTACTTTATTGTCGCTGGAAGTATTTATTTTACTCGATTCAAATCTATGTAATGTCTGCATACGCTTAATATGGTGATAATACGACATTTTTACTTTTTAAATCAACGTTTAGAGTCACATACTTATATATTTTACAAGGTTTTGATTCCCTACATTCATGCAGTTAGCATCACCAGACTCTTTAGAAGCTAATTAAAGTTAACTCTAAAAAAAGGAACCCTCTATTTTCTAAAATAAAACTTTATTGGCAAAAACCCATCATGTTAACTCAAAGGCTTTTGTTCAGTCTTGTGATATTTGAAAGGTGCCAATGCTAACATTATCCTCCCTCATTTCTATTTTCCTCCTCCTAGCTACATTTGTTGTTGTTATTGTTTACCACCCATGTGAGTTTATAATTAGGCAGGCTGTCAGAGACACACACACACACACGTTACTCACCAGCACCTGTGATGGGACTGTGGTTACACAGCATGGCATTTTCACAGTCAGCTTTTACTTTTACTGTGTTATGACTCAGTTAGAAACCCATAATGTCGAACAGACATGGAGGTCTGGTGTTTGTGTGTGTGTGTGTGTGTGTGTGTGTGTGTGTGTGTATGTGAGAGAGACTAACAGATTGTGTATGTGTCTCTCGGGAAAAAACAAAAAAAGAATGAGAGAGAGAAAGCGTGTGTACTTCTGGCCAAATAAGACTTTAAACAACCTTATTCCCTCAGCACACTTCCATATAAACCAATGGTCCATTTACTTGCTGAAATGGATGCCTCCCTACTTTGCAAGCTCATATGACAGGCTGCTTAACTGAACCTCAAATTAAATGGTTCAACTTATCTTATGGTTAATACAAAGGCAGTCTGAGGAACATGGGCAACATTTTGGGCTTCGATTGGTACAAAAAAAAATGTTTTTGCCTTTTTAAAATGACTTTTTTCCTAATTTAATCGTAACAGAAAGTGTGTGTGTTGAGTTGTGTGAGAACTGTGGGTTAGTAGACAATAGAAAACGTGTCTCCGTGAGAGAGAAAACCCCTTTACACAAGCTTAGGTTTATTATATCCCAGCAGCAGAGGAGATAATGGGTCTTTATCCTTTCTGACACTAGGTTAATACTGTACTAGCCTATACAAGGGACAGGTGTGTGTGTGTGTGTGTGTGTGTGTGTGTGTGTGTGTGTGTGTGTGTGTGTGTGTGTGCGTGGAGCCTACACACAAGGAAATGCGTGCTTGAATGCAGTGTGTGTGTGGGGGGAAAAAAGATAAAAACAGGACCAGAAGTGGGTGAATTGCATTCCACCTATCTCTGAAGCCAATCTGAATCTGGTGTCTCTATTTGCCTGTCTATGGGGTTAAGCTGCAGGTGCAGGTTTTTCAAGTGGCCAGTGGGTCCCATCGCCTGTTGTTTGACATCTAAGGCCTCACCTGAGCCGTAAGATCACTTGAGCGCAAGTGGTCCTACTTCAGTTTGGCTGGTTTTGATCTGGTGATGAATGATGATGCTAAGAGTCTTTCAGTCTCACACCTAAAACATGCACACATTTCATTCTTGTTTTTTCAAAGTGGAGGAAAACAACCCCGAAACACAATGGGTCAGGTTGTTATGCTCGTATTCAGCTACTATTCATATGTTCTTAAATACAGTAGCATGACACGTCTACCAGGGGACAAGGACTAAAACTACAAATTATTTTAATTATCCATTAATCTGCAGAATATGCTTTTTGATGAATGGATGGTCATTAAATAGATGGAATGAGTTTGATAAATGAACCCCTGCTAGTTGTATTTCAGCAGCAGAATCGGTGCAAGGTGGTGCCGGATGGAAGGTGAAGTAGCACGATGACACACTAATAAAAAAAAGTTGTATCGGCGTAATTAAAAGGTACCCAGAAGATGTGGTGAAGACGTCAGGTCTGATTGTATTTAAAAGCTTCTGTAGGCCACATTTGAGAGACTTCCTCACACAAATAGTGCTAATTGAGGTATCATTGATTTATCTGATTTGGCTGAAATTGCATTCTTAAGTCAAGTCCAGGCACTTCTCAAGAGCAGCGAATGAGCCCTCCTTCCACAGATAGATTTGGTTACATTTTACTGTACAGTATTTCTGTGTCCACACTAAAAGGTTAAAACCACAAGTATGTGACACGAGCACAGTCTGGACTTTAAACCCATTTATTGTTACGAATTAGACTGACTGTGAAGGGTTTTCCCCTCCAGACGAGGACCGCTTGTCTTGCTAACACGCCTTACCTTCTGTAACTTATTAGTGTCAAAGTACACACGGTACAAAGTGGAACAAAGATAGTGTTGCATTGGCCCTTTACCACTCTGGTAAATTGTTTTACAGGTCCTCTTATCAGGTGCTTTTCTCTCACGCCATGTGTCCACATCACGTCGACCTATACTGAACTTTGTTGAATGTGCCTCTAGCTTCTAATAAAAAACCCACCAAATTTGATTAGATGTCACAAAAAGCAGATGTCTTTCCAAACAGCTCCTGATGTCATTAAGCGTCAGGCGGTCTCTGCACTGTTATTAGGTCTGTGAGTACATTGATGCTCTCTGGGGTCAGCTGGCTTTGAATAAAGACAATTAAGACTGACTAAGATAGCTGCTGCCTGCTTGCATACTATGATGTAATAGTATACTGTTGAGGCCCTTGAGCCACGTGCTTTTATATCTACTAATTTCAATAGTTTCGATACGCTCCTTTACGAAAGTCACAAAGATAGTACCTTTTTATTGCTCTTAGTGGGGGGAAAACAGTTGATGTCTGTGAAGGTATAATCAGAGTTGACACCTCACAGAACGGTGAGAATGGCTGCTTTATATTGGTAGATGTGAAAATGATCCCATCCTCGGTTCGTGCAGAGACACGGCATCATACGACCCGGCAGTGGCAAGCCGAGTGTGTGAAAGCTGCTGTATGCTTCTGATCCTCCGTGATCTGCTCTGATCTCTTCCTGGGGGTCTTTGTGTCGTTGTTAATGCCATGACAGGAGAGATAATACCTCTTTTGTTGAAGACCACCCCCCCTCCCCCCCCTTTACTCCCCCTCCAGTTATAACTGGCCTCAGCGTAGCATTGGTGTACCTTTTTCAAAACCACATTGTGTGGAAAAATAGACAAAAAGTCAACCAAAAATATTCTGCCTAAGGTTGATTTAGGTGGTTTTCTGGATCCAACTGGAGGGAAGTTAGTTGTAAGTCAACAATGCTTCTGTTATTCTGCTGGGAAACCCATAAAGGAAGCTGGTCCAGCTGCACAAAAAAACAAAATGCACTTAATCAATTCATTCCTGTCAGGGTAGAAAATGTTTTGGATGCTAAAACTCTTAAAAGTTAGACAATGCAGGACAAATATGTCACATTATGAAGTAGCTGAGACACATCCTCCCTGGTTTGAATGCATCAGCAGATGATATTTGCCTGCAGCCCCATCAAACGTTCAATTAGTTTTAACCTTTTGATGAACCAGGTTATGACATTTTCAGGCACCAGACGACGAGACTGCAAGTCTGTGCCATTTGTCAAACAGGAGCTATTGTCTGTTGTCACATTATGAAACCGATGCCAGTCGGAGGGAAAAATGCACCATAAAGCTGCTTCGGATGCTTCTAAAGTATTTTAAGTATTTAAATCCGGCACAGGAGCGTGAAACCATATCCTTGTGGTTTTGTCAGTACAAAGTTCTAACAACGCTATACATTTCGGCCTTTGCCTGTAGTTTTCGCTACCACATGAAATCCCCTTTTGTAAGGCTGCACTTTTTCGAAGTTTACAAACAAGAGAATTTAAACAACCCTTTGGATATGAAATTATGCTCCCAACACCATCATTAAGGCGCCCATAGAGAGTCCAACCTATGATTTAGAGAGAGTAAAATTTCAGTGCCGCAACATGGAAGCCGCAGGAAACTATCCAAAGGGTCAACTCTTCAGGAAGTCAGTCTGGGAAAGGAAAGATTGGTTTTACATTTTTTCAGACGTGTTTTCCACTGGTGCAAGGTCACCTTTCAGTGCAAACAGAAGCACGGGGAATGAAAGACGGCGTCCTAACCGGGAGATTACTCAGTAGATGCCTTATCTCGACATGACCACCCTAACGTTTCCAGATTATATTATGTTGTAACTTAAGGAAGGTAAAGCCGGCGTAATGTTTTAACTGAGTTAGAAGGAAAACAGCAGGCAGAGATCAGAAGACGGGCCGGCACTGGACTGACCGACACTGGCAATACGCCAGGCGCTCTGGTACACAGGAGTGTATGTGTGACATGTGTGTGTGTGTGTGTGTGTTTGGATTATGCCGGCATGGGGCTTGGCGCCATGGTGGACATGGGTGTGTGTGTGCAAGATGTTGACTCAGGCAGACACTCCTCTGTCGGCTCTGCAATGGACAAACAAAAGTCTGCTGGATTCCTGCAGGGTTTTGTTTTCTGGCACAGTGCATGTGTATCCGTGTGTGTGTGTGTGTGTGTGTGTGTGTGTGTGTGTGTGTGTGTGTGTGTGTGTGTGTGTGTGTGTGTGTGTGTGTGTGTGTGTGTGTGTGTGCAGCTCGATTTACGCTGGCATGTGGTTCCTAGACAGACCACAGTAGCAGGATAAAGATGGCTCCAGAGTTAAAGTACGCCTTGGTGGTGATGTGGGATCAGCTTACCTACCTCAAATCCAATTATCTACACCATTAAGGCAAAAAAAAAAAAAAAAAAAAAAAATCATTGCTGTCTTGAGATCATCAATCTGTTGGCCTATTTTATTCCCCTTATGCCGCTGTGATGCCAAAATAAAACGTACAATAATTTTGTAAAATATTTGAAAAATGAATCGCCCACAATTATGTTTTAGGGAAAACCAATTTCTCAAGGAGGAGTTGTCTTTCAACAGTTCAAAGCCATAACGGTAAACAGAGGAGGGGTAAAATTATGTGATTAAGTGCAATTACTTTCACAGACGCCTCTAAATCTCTGCTTTGAGTGATCAAGTTGCTCAAACAGATTTTTTTTTCACAAAGTGTGGACGCAGCGCAAACATCAAGCACATTCACAGGGTGCGGGGGAGGTCGTAGTGTAACAGAGCACTACTGGAGGTATGGGTTGTCATGACATGATTTTTGATTCAAGTAGAGAGTTGACTGTAGAGCAGTCAGTCTTTGAACATTTTATATACCATATATATTTGTTTTTTTAATTGGTCTAAATTGAATTTGAAAAAGTAATTTGAAAAGGTTATTACATCACCGTGTTGGCAATACTGCTAATTCAAGCAGCTTTATTGATGAGGACATCTATTATATGTCATGCACCATGATTGTGTCCATATTGCCCACCCCTAACCTCCACCTTGTGTCTACAGGTCATCATGCCTCCCACAACCCCCTATGCCGGAAAGTTCAGCTCTTGCGCTCCTTACGGCAACAACAACAACAACCACCCTCAGCCCCACAGCCCGTACCGCAGCGGCACCGCCCCGAAGCCCGCCAAGGAGAACGTCTACAACGGGGCCTACACTTCGGCGGAGAACCCCTACGACATACCCCAGCCCCACTGTTCGTACCGCAGCTCCTCCGTCTCCTCTGTGACCGCCAAGGAGCATCATTACAACAGCAGCTGCGCGGTTTCAGAGAACCCCTACAGCTCGCCGCAGCCTCACAGCCCCCGACAGCACAGCACTTCCTGTCCTGGACGCGCGTACCGCCACACCAGCAGCAGCAGCGGCAGCGAGCAGTCCTCCCGCAACAACTCCGTCGCGGCAAAAGGCCGGCGCTATGGACACGGCGTCACCGCTAGCTACGGGGAGATGTGTTACCACGACAACAGTTTGGTCTCAGCATCTCTCGAGGCGTTGATCCAGCACCTGGTTCCCACAGTTGACTACTACCCCGATGTAAGTGCCAGTAAAGTGCTCTGATTATTTATTTCGTGGTTGTAAACGGCTGTGTTGGAGGAAAGCTGTTCTTGTCCTGAGAGCTGTTTTGTTTCCTCGTCATCAGAGGTCGTATGTGTTCACTTTCCTGTTGAGTTCGCGCCTCTTCCTGCACCCGTACGAGCTCATGACAAGGGTTTGTCACCTGTGTGTGGAGCAGCAGCGGTCCGGAGACGCCCTGCTGGATAAGGTGGGTGGATCTCACACACACACACACACACACACACACACACACACACACACACACACACACACACACACACACACACACAGCTATTATTTGTCACAATTCCACTATAATCCTGTCACACACAGGCAGAAGCCTCTGTAATTCTTGTTTGGGAGGAAATATTTATTTACTTTTTCATGAGCAAAGAAATACCAGACAGACAGGCGTAATAAAAATGAAAGGAAACACATTTAATGGGAACAGTAATGTAAACAAATGAACAAATAACAGCAGCATATTGTCTCAGGCAGACAAACCACAGTGGCTGCTTTTGTTCTTTTTTTTTCAACATAAAGGTCACAAGGTTTTGCTTCAAGACAGATTATATCCCTAAACGCTGTAGGGTTACATCATGTTGACCTCAGTGACCCTGAACGTGCACCGCCGTGATGTCTTTTAGATCCGTTTCCGTGAGGTGGCTCCGAAGCTGGTGCAGCTGCTGACCGAGTGGACGGAGACGTTTCCGTACGACTTCAGGGACGAGAGGATGATGCGCTGCCTGAAGGACATGACGCACCACGTAGCCCGAGGGGATGAGGTAAGCGTCCAATCAACTGTAGTTACCATTCTCAACCATCAACTGCCCCAAATTGTTGGGTCATTGATCCAAAGGATGATTGCTCTGAAAATACACATTTTACATGCAACAAACAGCAGCCCATGGCTAATTATTATGCAGAATGACATTTTTTTCCAAAGATGAATTAACACAATCATTTTAATGTATGAGTAAGGGCCTCTGACTCTAAAAATCATTGATTGACGGATATCTAATGATCCGTGTTCCATCTGTGTCGTGCTTCTAGTACTCATGGCGAGCCATGCAGCAGATGACCCAGCGGCTGATCAAGCGGCTCTCCGCCCTCGGCCAGTACGAGGAGGCCGTCTCGGCGCTCAACGCCGTGGCGACGGAGCGGCCCGCCTCCCTGAAAAGCAAGCAGGCCTCGGGTCAGCGAAGTGACGTGATGAGCGTGTGCGACGACCCCTTCGTCCTCGCCCAGCAGCTCACACACATTGAACTGGTAGGAAGAGATCGGGGCTTTTATGTGGAATAAGTTTGTGTAACCATCTGAGGTTCGGAGGCAAATCTGCAGTTGTGTGTCTGTGATGTTCTCACAGTCAGTTTTACGTCTTGACTTTACAGGCTTCGTTTACTGAATTCATTTAATTTTGGTGATTTACATGTAATATTTAAGAAAAAACATTTATAGACTTAATGAAAATCTTTCACTGCTAAGTTCTCTGTACTTTTTTTGTCTTTTACGATTGTTATTTCTTCGTTTTTATTGTTTTCCCATAAACTCCTTTTGTGTGGTCTGTTTTGCTGTGGTTATGCATATAGAAAGCTTATTAATACTAGCTTTTTATATTAGGTTAAATTACTTTCTGCCAAGTCCTGTTCATTCTGGATAACTTTTTCTTGTTTTTGTAAAAATTAAAGTAAAAACTCATCTTCTGCACTAATTTTCATCATCATCTCCAGTTCTGTCTTCATGTCTTTTTTCACATGAATATATATATTACTATATATTACTGTTGGTCCTGATTGTCTCCTCTCCCTGTTCTCTGCCTTCAGGACAGACTGAGTTTTATCGGTCCTGAGGAGTTCATCCAGACATTCGCCATGAAGGATCCTCTTGACAACCATAAGGTATAATTGAGTTTCAGCGCTTTACCAAACATGACACTGAGACAATTCAACATTCAAGCACAAAACATATTTCTTAGATTACTTTTGTTCCTTTTCCCCTGTAGTATTTACTGTATTTGAGGTCATTTTCAACATTAAATAAATGATGTAGAATAGCAGATTGTTGCTGTTTTAAGTCATCTTGTATTATTTTGATTTGTCTCCCTTCTGGGTCTGCTTAGAGTGTAATTTGTGGCCTGCTTCATTTAATTTGCTTGAGAAACCACGGGAAACATCTCTCTGGCAGATTTTGGAGTTTTTTTTATTATTATTGTTCTTTAGCTTTCTGAAAATGCATCAAACACAGCATGAAAGAGTCACTCTGCGTATGTCTAAGTGTGTCTGGAGGGCTCTTTCCCTACGAAGTGGTCCGGTGAGTCAGCTTTCAATCAGCGCCGCCGAGAACAAGCTTTCAGCCGCTGTTTGTGTCCGAGCTGCGATCCGGTCCTCACCGGCGCTGTGCCGGTTATATAACACCCACTTTGTATAAAAGAGCGGTTGAGTCAGCGCGAGGGGTCCTGAAGTGTAAAGGGGAAGTTTGGAGTGGAGTGGGCTGCCGGTGTTGTGTAAGCATTTAATAGAGCCTTGAAATCTGGGATTACATCATCGTGGACAAGTCAAGTTTATTTATAAAGTGCACTTCTGACGTTTATTTATATAAAAGTGCCCCTGGCAAGCAAGTTCACTACCGGGTGTCTCGCGGAAAAACCAAAAGCAGATGGAAATGAGATAGAAACACATGCTAGACTCCACCGTCCACAGGTTGTGTGGGTGTGAGGATTGTCAAGATCCATTTGCAGTCTGCTTCCTTGTATTTCTTATTTTATATTGAATTATTACATATTATTTATTGGATACTCCTTTTGAAAATAATGGTGACGGATATCATCTGCATTTGTCTTGTCAGGCTTTGTTTTAGAAAGATAAAAAGAAAATCCTTACAAAAAGAATATAAGCAACAAAGTCTTAGATCAAGGTCCACTTACTCCCTTCTTTCAGGCTTTCACGTGAATCTTCCTGGCCTTCCTCGGCAGATGGAGTTAGCTCAGTATTTTAATTTTTTTTGCATTTTTGCTGAGAAAACCATGATATGCAGCTGAAAGCCCCAGAAAAGGCTAGTTAGGGTACCAGTCATTTAACCATTTATTATCCAGATCAATTTATTCAAAGATAATAAAAAATAAAAAAACACTTGTGGGTTAAAATATTGCCATTGGAATCTCTTTTATATTGTTCTCTTGTCCCTAAAATAATGAAATACTGACATAAACATGGTGTAAAACTACTAAAAACATGCCTTTCATGTATTTTGAGTTGACCATGTCATCTTTGTTTTTTAGGGTTTCTTCCGAAAGCGTAAAACCAGTAACCTGGAGGCCTACATCAACTGGTTCAACAGACTGAGCTACCTGGTGGCCACTGAGATCTGCATGGTACGTTGTTCTTAGAAGGAACCCACATCTCAAGGCTTTCGTCCTGGAATACTCGACTCCCATTGGTCATTCAGGCCAGCGAGCGGGGACTCTTTGATTCACTTCCTGTTTGTGTTCTGTCATTACAGCCAGTGAAGAAGAAGCACCGAGCACGGATCATAGAGTTCTTCATCGATGTGGCTCAGGAGTGTTTCAACATCGGCAACTTCAACTCCCTCATGGCCATCATCAGTGAGTATTCCACAGGAAACAGATCATCAAAAGCAGCCATAATAGCTCCGCCCCTCCACACATGCCCAGTGATTTCTGGGAAATGAAGTGCATTGACAAACAATAGTGCCAGCTGGAGGTCAAACCAACAGTTCAATGGAGGCCTGAAGCACTCATTTTCTTTGGTCTTTCTTTCAGCCGGGATGAACATGAGTCCTGTTGCCAGACTGAGGAAAACATGGAGTAAAGTCAATACTGACAAGTTTGAAATCCTGGAGGTAAGAAACATCATACATCATTTAAAAAAATATATATATATTTTTTAAGTTGTCTATTAAAATGTAGAACACCCAGCTGAACGTCTGCTCTGTCTGACCTCGCTCAGCACCAGATGGACCCGTCCAGTAACTTCAGCAACTACCGCACTGCGCTCCGTGGCGCCACCCAGAGGTCTGAGACGGCACACAGCAGTCAGGAGAAGGTAAAGAAAGCACACAGGAGTCTTCTGGAAAAACCCATCTAATGTCCCAAGTACAAAATGTCACATTAAACATACTGTCGTGTCTTCCCTCCAGATTGTGATTCCTTTCTTCAGCCTCCTCATTAAAGACATCTACTTCCTGAATGAAGGCTGTGCCAGCAGGCTAACCAATGGGCACATCAACTTTGAGGTCAGTCCACGGTTTAAGAGATTGGTTTATACAGGTTGAGGTCTGAGCCTTTGGGGAGAATGTTGTTTAAAATCTGAATAAACATTGTTATAAGCCAAAAATGATGTAACTGCTATGCAGTCATAGTGAAGGCTTTGAGAAGAATGTGGTGTAATACCACCCCCTTGTGGCTAAAAAGAGCACAGTTTCCCCCCCATTCTTTGCAGATGAAATTAGGTTTTATCTAGATGCTCTTCTCGTTCTGCATTAATGGTTTTTGTGTGTTTCCGAGATCTGTTAGAGCCAAACAGATGCTTTTTGATGAATTGATGTCAGTGTTAATAAAATCTGTTGTCTCAACAGAAACTCTGGGAGCTTGCAAAGCAGGTAAGCGAGTTCCTGGTTTGGCGTCAGGTGATTTGTCCGTTTGACAGAGACCGCCGTATCCTGCAGTACCTCGTCACCACACCTGTCTTCAGCGAAGACGGTCAGTATGGGACCTCCTCCGCATTAGTTCAATCATGAACATATTATATATATAGCAATTTAAACTCAGGCTTTATCTTGTTTTGTTGATGCAGAGCTCCACCTGGCCTCGTATGAGAGTGAAGGACCTGAAAACCACATGGAGAAAGACAGTCGCAGGTCTCTTAGGTGGGTGTTCATACACAGAAACACACCTGTACGCACTCAAAACCACACCAAGAAGAACGTCATCGGTTAATTAATAATGCAATAATATGTGTTCTGTTTTACAGATCGTCCCTTCTGCATCGAGAGAATCGGTCCTAAAGGAATGACGACCGTCTGCTCTGCAGACTGTAAATGAACAATGTGTTTTAAAGTGACAGGTTCCTCCATATGATCTTATGGACACATTTTTTACATTCCCTTGGACAACAGATGCAACTGGGCCCGTTTTCTCATGGATCAACGGAAGATTATACGACAATATGTGGGCTTTGAGCACACAGGGAGACATTCAACAAGCCTTCATGAAATACATTAGGTGCCAAAGGACATCAATGCTGCAGTTTTGGGACCGAATGATTTACAATCACCGAGGGGAGGACTGATTTGGATCATCAGCTGTGAAGATCAGCTCTGTCCAAGGCCCTCAGGGGATTTCCGACGTAAAGGGCCATTTTTTTGGTCTCTGAATGAGGATACCAACCCGATTGGTTACATTACAACACTAGCACTGCTTCTCTGCGGACATCCTGGCTGAGTTCAGTCAGAAACCCCGGAGGAGAGAGGAGAGATGCACTCTGGGAGGAAGACCATCAATTTGTATGCTTTTAGAAGCGGTGTTGTCTTGTTTGAGTGCTTGATTGTCACTACAACTTTGTGAGCAGCAGCTGCACCGCATCCATTTTCTCTCAGTTTCAATGGTCATTTGAGCCTTCGATCAAATTTAAAGGCATAATGCGAGTAAATACATCAGCTGAATATTTACAAACACATTTTACAGACGCTGCAATTGTCATTCAGTTCTAACCTTTTTGACTGTTGGTGAGCGTCGCGACAACATCATGCTAATCATGCGAGTTAACTCAAATGCACTTCAGTGGGCTCTTGTGTATTGTATTATAGGACGTGGTGACTCCTTGTTAAGGTGTCTTTTCTATCCAGTATTAAGTTGTATTTTGTATCAGAAGGTAAAAAAGTGTTTGTTGTTTTTTCTTCATGTACTTTCTCCGAAGTTTCACCGTGAGCTTGTTGCTGGTTGGCTGGCTCTGTGTTTGTAAGCTATTTTTTGTTAATACAACACCAGTTCTTGTGTGACAAAGACGCATTTTGGGGTCTAAAAGAAGCACAGACCGATGTGTGCATGTGCAGCTTAGATACAGACGGGACCTTCATCCTCCTCATCTCATCGGCGATGACGTGGGCTTGATGCGATCCTTAAAACTGCCTATGAGTGAACGTGATGCTATTATGTTTTTGAAAAAAAAGCTCATTATATGTTTCATCAAGTGTTTTCTCGTGTATGCTTTTGTGTGTGTGTGTGTGTGTGTGTGTGTGTGTGTTACCGGTCAGGGTACTCGTACTGAAGGTCTTTGTAAAAGAGAAATATATTTTTTCTTTCAAATAAAGTGAATAACTAAATATTGTGTTTTTTGGTTTTGGTTTGAATTGATGGACAACATTAAGCAACAAAACGGGTAACAGAGCTCTAAATGCAATAACAACAACACAATATAAGTAAATTTATTTACAACACATGTTGATTCCAAAACAATCATAATCTTGAGTGTATGTTAATCATCTTTGGCCAAAAACTGGAATAAAGTGAAAAGTGTGGATCCTCACGTTTAAACATCAGTGACTCTGAACTCTGGTGAAGTTAATGCAGCGGCCCTGGAGACAACGACAGTCAGAGGAGTTTAGGACATTCATTTTACATTTTTTTAAACAAAATATGACAGAAAACAACATAAGAAAACCAGCGTTGATGCCTGTTATGTGTTGATTTATCTGAATTAGCATGAATGCAAGCCATTATGGTTAATTATCTGCCATAATGTCAACATCATGTATCACTGAAGAGAGAAACAAGTGAAATGTGGCGTCTTCTTATGAAGGAACCTGTTTCCTGTGTTTGAGCGTTGACATTTAGAGTGTTATTTATAATAACTGAGTTGACGCAGTGAGCTTTTATTTCTCTGTTGGGTAGATAATTAGAGGGGAGATTGGACTGTATATGTTCTGTTATCTAATGAGGGTGAAATGAGCAATTTTCTAAATTTCCTTTTATAAATTGATAAGCAGAAGTTTTTCATTCATTCCGATGGGTTTAATTACCCCGGATGTTTCTCACCTTGTCCTGAGGTGTCGGTCTCATGATTGCCACTCTGTCGTACTGTCTCTTCAGTAATGCCCGCAATGCATCAAAACGCCCCTGAAAGCAACGTCGAATCAGGTTAAATATCAGTAAATATCTACCAATAAGCAAAATAGCCTCTAAAGTGAACAGTAACGCCGTGATTAATGAGGTTAACTCACCTTGATGGGAGTGTACCATTTGGACTGCGACGGGGGGTTGTAGACTGGAGGAGGTCGTGGTGGGGGTCGAGACATAATGGCCTCCTCCTCTCCCTCCGGCATAGTGACCACGGCATTTTTGGCTTTCTCTAGCCGTGACCCTTCCTCTGTGGAGCCCATCTGGCCCCAACGCACCTACAGACCCTCAGAGACCCGTCTGTTAGTTGGAGACACTGAACACAGACTCCACAACAACAGAAGTAATAATAATAATAATCTGTGGGCACCATCAAGGTGAAATATATGATTATTGTTTGAGTGTTTCTATTGACCTCCATGCGTTTGATCCCTCCAGGACCTCTGCCTCCATAGTATGAAGCATCCACTGTAGGCCACCTGTGTTTGGGCGAAAGATCTTCTTCTGGCTCCTTGAAGACAATAAATTAAAATAAGTTGATAGTGAGGACCAGGGGACTAACTTAGCCTGTGTTGAAATGATGATCCATTCTATATTCAAGGAACAAGACGATCTCTTTTGACCCCTTCAGATGTTTTTTCCACTTTTCAATGAATCTTGGAAATATGTGACGTTTATGCCAATCAATGCCAAGATGGTATTGAACCTCTGGCTCAAAATATCCCTTCAGAAACCTGCTGGTGCTGTAAGAGACATTTATTTTTTAACAGTGTGGTGTACTCACAATGACAGGAGGTGGAGGAGGTGGGCGAGACGGGGGCGGGTCTCTGATCACCTGGAAGAAATCACATGAAAAAGTATGAAACTTAACATTGTCTATGGACAAAAAAATAAAAAGGTCAAACCAGTGACGTTGTTAGGTCTATTTTAGGGGGGCTGGAGCTACCCTATATTGTTCCCAAGCCCCCCCAAATATTTTTTTTTGTTGTCTTTTTTATTCTTAGTCTTTATATTTTGGAATGATCTCATACTGATGAAAGGGTATACATAGAGTTTTAGGATTATAGCATCATCAACGTAGCATTTTTGTACACGCCTATTTGTCTTTTTGTTTTTGATTTATCCTCATTTTGCTGGAATAAATACAGAATAAACACAAAGTTCATATTTATGTTGTCAGATTTCACTGTGACCTTGTGAACCAGTCTTGGTTTATTCTACTGTATACTTCTCTAATAACCTTCTAATACAGTACTAAAAAGATGCAAGCGCAAAGATTTTGTATGCTTCCTAGTGACGTCCCTGGGTCAAACCTGGCCAAATTTGGCTTCTTCCATTGTATAATAACAGCACTTCCACAAGGCCTGAATGTGAAACTACACCACCAATATTCATAGACTGTAAACTCACCACGGTGCAGCATAGAGGCCAGAACCACCAGAACAAAGCCAGAGCCAGTAACAGCAACAGAGCCAACAGCAACCAGAGCGCCCAGGTCCCATCTGACTGCAAATAAACCCACTCGTCAGCTGCACTCATTATACCACGCGCCCCGGAGATGATGCGTTTATGGATCTCATATTATGGTTACACAATGGCATTGAGCTGCTCTGCGAGGCAGACTGCAGCCCGTGTTGACAGTTTATATTATATTAACCATCGCTCACGCATGTTGTGGCGTGGATGGCGATGGGGCTGGAGATGTAGGATTTTCCGTTGTTCAGGCTCACCAGCACTTCCATCAATCTGCAATTATTCGACAAGGAAATCAGCATCTATTAACGGCTTCATGCGGTACTTGAGAAGTTCTGCCATGTGACTGTTTCTTGGTAACCTTGTCAGTTTTCCTTTTTCCCTTCCAACACCTTTAGTGCCAAGAACATGAATTCACTGCCATTCATATTCTTATTGTTTTTTTTCCCTGAGAAATTCTAAAAGTGAGTGTTTCAGTAACGACAGCGTTACAGAGTAGGTGAGATATGATGATAGAAAAGTGAGAGAGGCAACCGGGGGACAGATGGAGGAGGGGGGGGGGGGGGGGGGGGGGGGGGCGCTGTTTGAAGTGGCTGGAGCTAAATCGGCTTTGGCTCGCTCTCTAAATGCCACAGAGATATTCTAGTCGGACTGGCTTCACTTCATCCAACACTTTGAGCTGCTGATAGTTCTACTGTAAACACACACACACACACACACACACACACACACACACACACACACACACACACACACACACACACACACACACACACTCAGTTTTTAGTTTAGTTTTTAATTTGTGCACAGGCCTCCAGTCTTCTGATTAGAAGGAAGAAATGTTGATAGATTGAACAATTGGATAAAAATGTATTGTTGTTTCAATTGACTTTATTGCAGAGGAGACATTTATTATCCATCAGCTTTGTGCCGTGTTACAACACATTAGTGTTGGGCTAATGATGCACTTTCTTTATAAGCCTGTTGTCAGAGAAATGCCAAGGCAGTGATGCTATGTATGTTTCTTACATTGAAAAACGTTGCATTTGTGGGTGTGTGTTGACTTACTGTCCGACCTCAAACAGAACAGGAGCTGGACACAGCAGGTAGCCGTCTCTAAGTACTTCTGCCTTCTGGTCTGAGAAGAAACAGAGACGGAAAAATTAAGGATTTTCTTGCAAAAACATGGAAAGAAAACTTGAATATATATATATATATATATATATATATATATATATATGTGTGTGTGTGTATATCTTCAGATTTATCACAGACAGAATAAAAATTCAATGCAACGTAGCGATCGCAGCAAAACAAATGCGATAGAATTTCCAGCAGAACACTGCTGGTTGGAAAGAGAAGAAGAAAAGGGAGATTAGATACAGTCATGTGTTTCTTTCCATGTCCTCACTAAGAGGACATCCATCTGTTAATAGACTAATGAGGCAGAGAACATGTCCTCCCTCCCTCTGCCCGGCCCTCATAATGTCTCCTCTGTTCAGTCAATAAAAAGCAGTCACTGTTTCTCTGCAACGTGACCCCCGACTTTCAACTGCAACGCAGGACATCTGCACGGCGTATCACGTTTCACTTCACAGATGATATTCAAAGTATTGTTTGGGCGGAGTGGCATTCACTGACCGTACGTCTTTTGATCGACGGTGAGGGAGCAGAGTACGTTGTCTGTCCTCCTGGATCCGCTGAAGCCGCTGCCCCTCAGCACCACGCTGAAAGACTCTGAGAGACATCAGACACATTACTCCACTGTGATGTCACCGACACAGAAACAAGCTGTTATCAAGCAGCGAATACGTTGCGCTCTGAGCTGAATGCTAAACATCTGAGGTAAGCTTCTGAGCATGCAAACGTCCACTAATTGGCATTAAAACCCAAAGTACAGCTGAGGCCGAGGAGTGTCATTAGTTTGCAGGTATTTAGTCATAAACCAAATAAGTGGACAACATTTTCTCTTGATGAAGCGATATGAAAAGTTTAGGGATCATAAAAGTGACCACAATTCATCCTGTGAGGGACATGAATGATACATTTTACACCAATTAATTAATTGATTTGAAGGGGAGGGCTGCACGGTGGTGTAGTGGGTAGCACTCTCGCCTCACAGCAAGAGGGTCCTGGGTTCGATCCCCGGGTCGGCCCGGGTTCCTTCTGTGTGGAGTTTGCATGTTCTCCCCGTGTAAGCGTGGGTTCTCTCCGGGTTCTCCGGCTTCCTCCCACAGTCCAAAGACATGCAGGATGGGGATAGGTTGATTGATGACTCTAAATTGCCCGTAGGTGTGAATGTGAGCGTGAATGGTTGTTTGTCTCTACATGTCGGCCCTGCGATAGACTGGCGTCCTGTCCAGGGTGTACCCTGCCTTCGCCCAATGACAGCTGGGATCGGCTCCAGCCCCCCCGCGACCCTCAATACAGGATAAGCGGTAGAAAATGGATGGATGGATGGATTTGAAGGGGGGCCCTGCGATAGACTGGCGTCCTGTCCAGGGTGTACCCTGCCTTCGCCCAATGACAGCTGGGATCGGCTCCAGCCCCCCCGTGACCCTGAATACAGGATAAGTGGTAGACAATGGATGGATGGATGGATTTGAAGGGGGGGGTAGCAGAGAGCAGGTTGTTTAGCTTGTGGATTAATTGATCTTTAACCTGACTGGGGTTTCCACGGCGCTGTCCAGGGGCCCTTACGTACAGACAGATTTGCAATTGTACTTTTTCCTCTTTCAGTTTCTTCTTCCATAATATTCCCTAAATGATATACTATAAATACTGAATGCTATGCTATTTTTAGTGTCACCTTCATGATCTAAGTGACAAGTAGCAACGTGTAGTCTTGGAAGAGCGAGAGCATCATAGAGACCCCCCCAGACAAGGCCATCTCCCAGGTCCTTTGGGAGCTTCTATTGGACCCTGCCCCCTGTTAAAATCATCAACTGCTCAAAAACAGAACTCTGAACCTCATGGTGACTTTTAAAAGAACATTTGGGGAACACCAAAGGCATAAGGCTTCATCCTCTGGGGACCATGAGTGTCTGTAAAATTTATTTTCGACATTATTGTATTCAAACCTACCATTCACACAGACACTCGACGGCTCTATCGTGAACACTTCATCACACGTCTGCTTCAGGATCTGCGTGGAAGATACACATGACGTTAACGGCTCTGCTCGCCGGTGAACGCTGTTGCGCGTCGCTACGTGCGATGTGACCTCACCGAGTTGACGATGTCTTTGAGGGCATGAAACCCGGACAGCACGGGGAAGACTTGCTCCGTGCCGTCTGCTATGTCAGCAAGCTAAGACAAACAGAAAGAAAATGTCTGACATATGAACGACTTTACATTTCTGCCTCTCTGGGAGGTCTTCTGCATGTTTCTGTCCAGTGCTTTAGGGAGGAAGAATCTGTTGAGATGAAAGCTCTGGACAGCTGGCTGAAGCTTTCATCTCTTGCTTTACTGATAGCAGAACAGGAAGCTTGTCTGCCATTATTTAATTAGAGAGTGGCGTAATGACTTCCTCCTCAGACCACAATGTACACTCGGTCAGTAACCGGGCAGAAGAGCGCTTGCACCCGTTGACTGCTGTGGACCTCATGAGTTATGTGATTATTATATCAATCAATACTGCCACTATGATGTGATTAAGGAATGATTAAGGGTTGGGGTTGTGCAACGATGGATGTCACTTTAAATTAATTATAATCTAGTATCATATTTGTCAACAAATCCAATTGCAGTTGTTTTCTTTCGCATTGCAAATGTACAGTAATGAGGGAAAACGTATGACCTGATGTTGACTGTGGAAAAAGATCACATATCACAGCATTTCTTACAGTCGACACAGTCAGCAGAAGCCTGCTGGACTCATTCTTATTCAGCATGAACAACCTTTTGTTCTGAACACAAAACTCCCTTTTAACCGGATACCTGCACGGGAAGAAATCAAGTCTTACCGAGGATGTGATTACTCAAAACATGCTGCCTTACAAAAGAATATTCTATATTTTCACATCATCCAAATGCGGCTTAAACCTCAAACTACAAATCCCTGCCAGCTGCTCGCTGCTCTGTCCTTGGGAGGTTCAAGGTGTGTTAATAAGTCTGGGCCAAAAACAACGGGCTATTGAAGCTCTGACCACAACCTCACCTAAGCAAACCTAACACACACACACACACACACACACACACACACACACACACACAGAAAGACAAATAAAACCTCAGTGTTTACACAACCAACAGTAGTGAAAGAATGAAAGTCCTCTTACCTGTTTGTGATCAAAGTCCATGACTCCGACACAGTACACTCTGGCTCCGAACCCTCTGGCTCTGTCGGCCTGGGAAGCACAACACAGACAGTCAAGTGCTTCTACTGACATAAACCCTGTTTATGATCAGAGAAACAAAAAAAAACACACTATGTCTTTATTGGTAACATGATAAATGTTTTCTTCTTCCAGGGAGCAACTGGCTCATTTCATACAACATGACACACTTATCAGAATCAGAAAGGACACAAAGCACTTGAAAGCATCGTAAAGAACCGAATGATCTTCAGTGAAGCGTTTGGGTGTTTATTACCTCCTCTACAGTCAGTTCGTAGGGGAAGACTTCCAGCTTGCCGTCAGTCAGAGCGATGATGATGGTGGACGACGGGGAAGTTTGAGTCCTCATCTGATCTGACGCCTGCAGTGAAAGTTGACACACACACACACACACACACTGAGCACATGTGCAGAAATTATTTAAGTTTACATTGAAGACTATAAAACCTACCGCTTTCATGCCTTCATGCATGTACGTTTCACCAACCGGTTTGATTTGGCTCAGCTTCTCCAGACCTTCCTCTATCTTGGACCTGCGCAGCCAAATCACAGCACATGGAAAACACAGTTTAATAAAAGAAACTGATCAGAGCTCAGTTTCTGTGTTACGTTGTTTTTCAGTGAGAATGAGGAAGATGGGTTAGGGAGCGAGGCAGAGATGGAGAGAAAGAAATTGAAACTGGTACCTGTCTCCAGTTAGTGGCAGTATTACAACTGCTCTGGCTGAGAAGACTATGTAGGAAACCCTCATCCTGGGACTGAAACACACACACACACACACACACACACACACACACACACACACACACACACACACACACACACACACACACACTCATTCAGGAACAACACAGCACAGAAAATAGATTCCCGTAAACCTCCAACTCTACATCTCTATCTCTATATGAACTTAGCAACTGAACTGTAGCAGAACATGACATTATATGACTTTTAAATGTGATATAATGAAGTGTATTGTAATGTAACGCCTAAACACACACATTTGCATAAATATGATCACCACATAGCAACCTTGTTGTCACGGTTACTTCCTTGCCCTCTGACTGTGTTGTGTTGTCAACTTCCACATCCGGCTGGATTTAGCAACCTGTTATTAAACGCACCCTCTGTTATCCAAGGGGTTTGGAGCAGTTGGTGCCTTGTATGATGTCTGCTGCCCCAAATAGACATGCCCTACTTTCTACTCACTACTACATTTTGTACTACGATTTAATGACCTATAATGACTCCCCGCTGTTTAAAATAGTGGTTTTCATTACTTTGAATATGGATGTACATTTACTACACAATATGCCTGCTTGTCTGTGCTTGGGCTTGTACTGTGCTATATAAAGTTTTATTATTCTCTTCCGAGGCTATTTATAGGATAAATCTGAGGAGGGCTGAGAGGAGGACACTTTACATACCTGACAAACCTGTTGGTGAGCTGCTCCACAAACCCATAGATCTCATCCCAGTGTCCATGCACGCTGCCCGACCTGCAAGAAACACATCAGCACACTAACCCTGACATATCGAATATGTGCATGAAGCTTGTATTTTCTGCACTAGCTGCATACTTTAAGAATGGGTCTGTTCAATGATTTGTTATATAGAATAAACAGAGGGCTGATTCCAATTCTGTTGTTGGAAAGTCTTGTTATGGATGTAGATGCTTAACAACATCATCATAAATACACTGAGAGGAAATAACAGTGAACTTTCTCCACACTTTATGTGTATAAAAATACACTCATACAGTCTGTCTAACGTCGCAGGGAAGCAGCAGAGGAACATGGACAACTAAACACAGCCTTACATGGAGAGGACTGCGTCCAGACTGTCCCTGCACTTTAACACTTCATTCATTGGCTGCGTTTATTAACTTATTATTATTAACTAACTGTGATCGGTAAACTCACCTGTCCAGAACGAAGTAAACGTCAAACGCTCCGTCACAGGAAGCGTCGTCGCCATCACGCAGTGTCGAACCGACATAAACACTCAGAGAGAGGAGGTAACATATCCATATGAGATCCATAATCCATGCGTTTCACACCAGCATCGTTTGTCCCATCGTCTCAGCAGCAGCCCGCGGATCACATGTTGAATCACCGCAGGTTCGCTGTCAGCAGCTGATGGTGAACTAAACGGGGCAGGGCGCACACAGCTGCTGCTGCTGCTGCTGCTGCTGGACAGCACCACCCAACCAGCAGCGATGCACACACACACCACTTCCCTCGGAGGGCTTCACATTAAACTGCACCGCAGTATTACTTTAAATACATGAATAAATAAATGTCATGGATATAATTAGAATTCTTGTGTAGCATGGATTTGATTTTATCACCATCAAAAATGGTTTATTGCCAAGTAGGCCTATGTTTACATATACAAGGAATTTTACTTGTTGACTATTGCATAACAATAAACACAGTACAGTATTATAAAGACATAATTAAAAGATAGACGTATGAAAATGATATTATAAAGCTATTTAAGTGTATTTAAAGTGTACAGTTGTACAGAGATGTGTAAATGGTTGTCCTGGGGATGTAAGAGTCCGAGTCAGTGGGGGTCCTGGGCCTTTGTTGGGGAGGCCCACTGCATTTTGAAGGAAACTGCTCTTGGGGCTTGAGGTTTTGGTCTTGATCGACTTTATCCTGCCAGAGCCTATGACTCCAACAGATTGTGTGCAGGGTGAGAGGGGTCGGCCACAGAGAGGAGACCAATGAGGGGGGTGGTCATCCGTGAACTTCAGACTCACTTCTTCAAAATAAGAAAGAATGTGTGAAAAATTGTTAATAATGTGGTTAATATAATGTTATTCCTGTGTGTCGTGCCGTATATCTTAATCCATCATGCTTTTATTTTGAAGGCAACATCATTAAAGTTCCTGTGTTGTAGATGCCATCTTGGCTGCCAGAGCAGACTGATAACAGAAACATAAACTGATAGACTGATGGTTTGGATGACTTAATATAACTAGGCCTACAGAAAAACATGGAAAAATAATATTACTGTAGCTCTGTATTAACATAAGTGAATGGAGCATTACCTGCTATAAATAATGAATTTCTTCCTGTTAGTGTTTGAAGACGTGTTTCAAGATTTAATCCAAATTCAATCCTCATTTAATGAACAACTGAGCTTTATTTTATTACATTACATTTTTCAACAAGCATCCCAATAAGTATCCACTGTACGTGCCGTAGGCCTGATGTCATTTGTCTTCACATGACAAACAAATGTATCATTGACTTGTAAATCTTTTGCAGATGGAAACAGAATTGAATAGACTAACTCAACACCCTTGGTATGTCAGACTCGCTGCCTTGCGTGAGCAGTACGAAATTCACCCTACTCCTTTGTCATGATTCTTCCAAGCATGCCTCTTAAACACCACAAGACCATGTCATGTTTACAGACAGAAGCATCAAACAATGTTGAAAGCAAAATGATCTAAAGTCACATAAATATGATTTGTCTAAGATGGTCAACACATTCCAGGAGTTCTTCAGTGCTGTAATTATCTATTTCATTGTGTTTAAGGGATCCAATGCAACCACAGTTTAATTTAAATCAAGGAGTAGGAAATCATGATAGTAAACAACTCAAATAATAACATGCCAGTGTCATTGTGTCAGCAAATTGCATCTGTTCTGTTTAATCTTGCACAAGCCACGGATCCTCCTTGGATCATGGACGGCTGTTACGGATTATGTGATCTAGTGCTTTATTTTTGGGTGTAACAGTTGGACCTGAAGACGGAGGCACTTTTGCATGTCCCTGCCAATGCCCCACCCTTGTTCTCTCTCTTTTCCATTGAAATACACTCAAACTGTAATGTTTATAACAACTAAAGGGTGAAAAAGAAGAAGATTATAAGATTATGAAAATGATGATGTCTACTGGTTACATTTCAGCCCCATCAAAGCCAAAACATGACATGTTTTTTATGGTGTAGCCAACAAGTCTGGTCTATTAAATGGAAGATATGAATGCTTCCAGTTAACAATTTGCATTGTAATTAAACCGTTGCCTAAAGCAAGGGCGTGATTGTCATTTCAGCTTTGAAGGGGAGATATCCACTGGGAGTTGCTCCAACCACTAGATTACAATATTGTAAGGCATGTAGAAAAATCTTATGCTGTTTTGACAGGAGAGACTTAATTCTAAGCCTCTGAGAGATGAATTTAATACAGGGTTAAAGAGGTACGTCTGCAGGAAAGCTCTGCTAGATTATTTTGTTTTTTCAATTGAAGAAATAGCTCCAGGTACAATACTCCACATTGACCAGCTGGGGGCAGTAACGTGCGGTTTCGTCGCTCACAGTCATAAAGAAGAAGAAAATGTTCGGCAACAGCTAGTAGCTGAAGATATCTGTGTTTTGTTTGTATTCTTGAACTAAAATGTGATTTTTTTTAACGCAGTGTTAGCTTAATAGTCATCGGGATATGGCTGAATTGCCCGAACAAGGACATCGACGGTCGAGATGCGACTAATGGTGAGCGTTGTACGCCTGTTTTCAGTCCATTTAGCTGGCTAAAGGATGCCTGTGAAGGATAGCATTACCGTCAGTTAGCCGCTAACATGGCATGACAATAACAACATGGCTCTAACGTTTCGTCTGTTTTTGCTGTTTTTTGCTGGTACGGAGTGGTAGACAAGATGCTTTTTAGACGTTAAACGACTTGGTAGACAGGAATAACGTTACCAACGTTACCTTTAGCTAGCTTACATGTAAACGCGTTTTAAACGGGGTTAATCGACACCTGCAGCTGTGCCACAAGCGTTAGATGTAAGCGCTGTTTTCTGCTCTTGAATATCCATCCTGTCACTTGAAAAGACCCTTTTTTCAACGTAAAGTGAGTTGAAATGAACCACTCGAGCTGCCCCTTACTCTTTTGCCCTCTCCAAACTCAGCCTTAACCTCCCCCCCGGTCTGCCTTGAAGGACAAGATGCTGCTGAAGATGCCCCAGAAGCTGCTGAAGACCGCCCACTACATCGAGCTGGGCAGCTACCAGCACTGGCCGGTGCTGATACCCCAGAGGATAAGACTGTACACCTTCGAGCAAATCCCCCTCTTTCTCAAGGAAAACCCTTACATCACAGATGGCTATCGGGCCCACCTGCCCTCCAAACTCTGCCTGAGGAGGTGGGAGTCGAGTTGGATCCATTACATTCCTTTTCTTTTTTGGATTTTTAATGTATGTCTGAGTTGTCTGTGTGTCTGTGTGTCTGTGTGTCTGTGTGTCTGTGTGTGTGTGTGTGTGTGTGTGTGTGTGTGTGTGTGTGTGCACTGTCCTTGTTGACTTTGCACGTCTTTGTTTCTTCTTTTTTCTGTTGCAGTATTTTCATGCTGTCCAATGAGACGGTGAATATTTGGAGCCACCTTCTGGGCTTCCTGCTCTTCCTCTCTCTGGGGGTCAACGACCTCTCCTCAGTGCTGCCAGCCTCTGGAGCCAACCGAGAGGACTACGTCATCTACGCTATAGGACTGTTCTGCTTCCAGGTAAAAAACTACAGCTGGTGTCAGAGAAAGTCTTGTACCCTCATCTTCTTGCTCAGTGTGTTTAGACATGAAACTGAATGCAAAGATGTTGATTTTTTTATTTTAATATAATAAGCTGCCCTCCCATAAGTCCTCCCATGTTTGTCTATGTTCACAAAAAGAATGTGCATTATCTACAGTTGTGTCTGTCATTTGACTACTTTAATAGTAATTACTGTCTGCTTACAGCTGTTTACAAGTATTAATTTGTTATTAACATCTTCATAAATTGATTTGTACTTTATTTGAGTAAAGTATGTATGACTTGACAAACTGACTCATGTAGGTTCACGTTTCCTGCCACAGGTGCAATCAGTTAACCTCAACCCACTCAGGTGTGTAAGCTGTGTGCGTAGGCATAACTGTTGTTAAGATGGGACGCAGTGTATTGTATGATAGATAACTACGATAGGTGTGGTAGTTTAGTTCACATGCCCATTGTTCAATGTAGAGACAGTGTTAATTGTTTCTGTGTTAGCGGTGTACGGTTAGTGCTGTGGGTCATCAGATTGGAAACTTTGTGATGTAATAAATTACAAGTTATTGTAATTCTTACTTACGGCAAGTATATAGAGAAGTATGTGACACCTTCCCACCTTAAACCTTTTCCTTTTCCAATGTTGTATCTAGATTGTCGTTACAAATCATTATTTCTTGAAATTACTCTGAAGCTCTGAGCATAAATACCTTTGTGTTGAATTTTATGAGCAGAAAAAAAGATGAGCCTTCCGTGTGTTTTCATCACAGGTGTGCATGTTATGTTCTGTGGGGTATCACCTGTTCTCGTGCCATCGATCAGAGAAGACGTGCCGCCGCTGGCTGGCTTTGGATTACGCAGGAATCTCTGTTGGAATCCTGGGCTGTTACGTACCTGGGATCTTCTACGCTTTCTACTGTAACGCCGTAAGTGCGAACAGTCACGATTTATTTGTCTCAAGATACTAATAAAGAAACGGATGCTCTCTCTAACTATAATCTAATCGGTTATTTCTTGCAGTTTTGGCGACAGGTCTACCTGCTCACTGTGCTCTCCCTGATCCTGGCCGTCTTCTGCGCTCAAGTCCACCCTCATTACCTCAGCAACGAATGGCGACTGCTACGCATGACCATCTTCTGCTGTGTGGCTGGAATCAGCGTGATTCCTTCGTGCCACTGGGTCTGGCTCAATGGAGGATTCACCACTGATGTTGTACAGGTCAGGAAACGGAGTAATATAACAAATCAAGCAAAGACAAGTTGCACTCGTGAACCTCGGCAACGTCTTCCCTTGACTGTGTAATGTTCAGTCAAACAGTCTTTGTTTTTTGTTTGTCTGTGCAGCTGTTCCTGCCTCGTGTGATAGTGATGTACCTGATAGCTGGGTCTGCTTTCCTGTTCTACGTCACCAAGATCCCTGAACGCTATTTCCCTGGTGAGTCCTTCTCTGTCTCTTTGGGTATAAAAATGGGGAGGTTAAGTGTTAAACGAGGTTAGAATGTAGTGGTATCTTATGTATGACATGTTTAAATGTTTACGTTTCTCCTCCAATATATCTTCATTCTCGTATATTGTGAAGAAAGTATGAGATCATGTTCCCCCATCTCTTCTAGGCCAGCTGAACTACCTGGGTGCCAGCCACCAGGTGTGGCACATACTGGTGGTGGTGATGTTTTACTGGTGGCATCAGACAGCTGTACACATCATGCACTTCAGGCACAGTCAGTCCTGCCCGACCCGGACCCGCGGTAACTAAGTTCAACTGATCAAATAATGTCATGGACTAGCTGTAATAGACAGTTCAACTCTGTATGTTAGTATTCAATTTACATGTTCTTTTTCAACCACTAACTCCAAGAATCTCCTGACTTTTAGCTGCTACGGTATAAAGGTCTGCTGGTAGCTTTCATTGAGCTGTTGGTTACTGTTTGGCTGCTTGTAAAGGCCAGTATATACAGTCGATCTGCTGTCTCCAGCCGTAGATGTCACCTAAGAGTGGTGAGACACCACTGTAAATCCTATATTCTCTTAACCACCAATAACCATTAAGATTGATGCATGAAGAAGGAATTTAAATTCCTTTGTAGAAACAGACTACAGTAAGTCTGGCGTGTTTTAATTGGTGATAATTTTATCTCATGGTTCGTTAAGATTGTGTCTTTTTTGTTTGTTGTACAGAAATCTTGAAAAAATACGAGGATTCTTTTGAGTCAAACGTAACGGCATGTGTGAACAATGACTTTTTTTGCACCTAATTTAGTTTTATCTGTCAGTTCATACAAGACTAGATTGTATGTAAATGTCCTGATGAAACGCGTGAAGCACAGAACAAAAGCGCGACAACTGGAAATTCAACATACGACCACTGTGAACTCTATTGGGAACCATATTTAGCCGACAGCGTACTTGTTTTTGTGTGTGTGCTGTGAAAACTTACAGTGGCCACTAGGGTCGCACTCGTCAAGATGTCGTATCAGCCTCGATACAACAATCAGTTAATCATAACGTTGAGCTATCACCCCCTTTGCTGGAATTGTCATTGTTTCATTGTCATGGATTGGTTTTAGTCTTTTCAGTGAACAGGATGTGTCATCACAAGGCAAGTGATGAACAAAGCCTGACTCCATGGCTAAATCCAGTGATAATCTCTACCCCACATCAGTCTCCTGACCTCATCTGGGGTCTTATTAGGTGTCATCAATGTGTTGACTATTTCTGATTCCAGCTTTCACTAAAAACGTGATAAAATTAAGAGGATATTTACTTTTATTTGATGAAACGCACCTCATTTCTGGCCAGTAGACAAGTATTAAATTGACATAATGCTGTGTTTACGGGGGAGATTCATCCACATCACACCAACAAATATTTGTTTTACCTACCTTCACTGGTATGCACATAGTTTTGATTATATGTGCTTCTGTACTTCAACACAATGGCGGTGGAAGGAGTTACATTTTTGGAGCTCACGGTATTAAAACTTACAATTAAAAAAAAAAGCATTCTAACAGGAACTATTAAATCTTTTCTTCTGGTAAGAAATTGGTTCATAAACGTGATTCAATAAAAATAGCTGCATGGCAGAAAAAAATGTTTATTGTAATATGGATGAATTGAGCCTTTAAGAACAGTTTGAAGTGGATTATTAAGACAAAATATATATTTTTTTTTTCTGATAATCCAGTGAAAGGTAGCACTTAAGCTCTCACTGATTTGTCGACCCTTGCGACTGATAAGGCAGAAGCTGAAGTGGTTCCCAGATGCCACCTCTGCAGCCATTTGATCATCTATGAAAAGGCTGGGTGTGAAAATGATTATTCTATTTGATGCTGTTTAAATAAGGCCAGTGTAAAGTGTTACACATACCTGGAACACTGTTTTCCACGCACGCTTTGGGGCATTTAAATGTTTTTAATGTTTAGTGTTTTTTTTTTTACATAATTCCAATCATGTTTGTACATTTGCCTTATGTTTGAGTATTTGCACTGTATACACTCTTACTGTTACAATCTGTTTTGGGTCAAAACGCGAACATAAACCAGAACAAGAAAATGATCAAACTCATCTTTGCTGTTACATTACAAGGCCAGTATGGTTTGTTCTTTTTATGTCGTACAATTTAATGTTATGGGTTTTACTGCTGCAGAGCTGCAAGAAGCACTATGAAAACAGTGACTTTGTATTTGCCTTCTTGAGTGTGTGATTTTATTTTTGAACATGAATATGTAATTATCATGAACTGCTAACTCCTCTTTGAATGATCTCATGATTGTTTAATCCCTTGTTTGTGAATTCCTTGAATATTATTTCTATGATAAAGCACTGGCACTGACTTTCGAGATGTATATTTATTTCAGTGCCAATGTGAAATTATATTTTTAAATTTTGAATGAATAAAGAATGCTGGGAAATAAATTGTTGTGGGGAATCTTTTTATTATTATTTTTGATTGATTTAATTTATTTTAATGTCTTTACCCTAATCCATTATAATCCTATCATCATTGCAGAAGAGGCATTGTGTGCTTCTCCCTGCTGTTCACATTACTGAACAATAGATGGCAGCATTGTTACAAAAGTTCAAAGAATACATGGATGCTTATTTTCAGATTTTTGGATATATTATTAACAAACGTTCCTCTCCATGTAAGGAGCCATGTTTGTGAATCTTCTCACCGTGGAGGGTTTTCTGTTCAGCCAAGCGATTAACTTCAGTAAGCAAATCGAAAATGACATGCTTGTTAAACACGGAGCTCTCTTGATGACTCAGCAAGTCATAAGTCAAGTCACATGCTGAGTGAGTGTCTGTCACAGAAGCCTGAAATATACTGTAAAGCCTCCTGTTTATATTGTTGCTTCATATTTATATATATATATATATACATTTTATTTTAAAATCTCTGTTGGCAATGTTGTCATCCAGAATTTTTCCTATTTTTCCCCAGGGGATTCATTAGTATAGTAATTATGTTAGAAAATTATATAACAATATAGCATCACTAAATCACCACATATAATGAACGTTTGCTTAAATGATTTCTTCACCTTGTGAACTGAAAAACAACAATTTGCCAGTGTTACTTTCAGGGTGCTTTCTTTTTCAAAGTCCACCATATTGCTTCCAGACAGACGTCTACAATTAAAATGCATCCAAATGACTTGTAATCGTGTAAACTGCTAACTTTTTCACCATTGCCAGTTTCAGTAAATAGCTCACGTTTATTGCAGTGGTCCATCTTTTGATCATATGGAAGTTGTGACATGTGCATACATAACAGTTTCATTAAAGCTTATTTAATGATTGACAATCTTGCTGCAGACAAAGCGCTGACTCTTGTTTAATAAGTAAAAGATGTACCTGAATGTGTAACTATGCTATGGATGGAATACACCTAGCTTGATGCTGTGGTAGTACTCTCATTCAGAATTACTTTGAAAGTATAATACTTGCATTTACAAATCATAGCCATGCCTATATCACCTCCTGGAGTAATGGATAGTTGGGGAGCCTGACGCAGCACTGTGTTAAATCTCCAATACGTGTTATTTAAGGACTTTTAAAGATGTACTTGAAAATAAGTGGAAATATCTTTTATATTTGAATATATAATTAAAGCCACAGCTCCTTTGTGAGACAAGGTTAAACTTCAGTGACAATAAGTTAAACCTTTTTTCCTGCATATTAATTCATATTTGTTGTAAAGTGGAGTCCACGTCAATGTCACTGTCATATTATCATATATTGTCATACAATCCCTTTCATTTTAACCCTTTGATCCAATGCTAATATTAAAATATTGATTAACCATCCATTATCAATCCTGTTCATGGTCACTGGGGGAGGTGAGGGGCTGGAGGTTATTAATTCAGACAGAGGCACACACTTTTCACTAAAAAGGGGTGTCAGTTTTATTCAAGTATTGGACATTAAGGCAGTGTTTGTACTGTATATAGGTGTTGAATGTCAACACTGTCAAACATGAAAGTCAAAAAGGCCTCACCAGAAACATGTGATGTAATCAATATCATGATTCAAGTTAAATTAAAGGTCTACATGGAAAAAGGTTTGATGACAAAAAAAGTGTATGAAAATACATGATCTTCTAAATTTACAAACAGGAATGTCTACATTTTATTACAATGATATCAAATCAACACTGTGATGAAGTAGTAAAAGTAAAAAATACATCCTTTTTTGAAGTGTTACATACATAAGTTAGGGTACTTTTGAGACTTCAAGGCATGTTTTGCACTTGGCAGCAACAGGATAAAAGACACAAGAAAAAAAACAGTGATTTAACAATGAAATGAAATGTGCGGCATCACCTGCTACCATCGGGTGAAATACAAATTTCAGAAGCATCAAAATGATGATTCACTTTGATCTAGCACCTGAGAAGAGATCGCAGACGTGTATCAATCCTTTATTATTTTAGGAGAAAGTATCTAGAACAGATATAGCTGTCATTGTTGGTTGAACAGGGCAAGAGTACGAGTCTGAAGGCAAAGCTTTCTCTGTGTGAAACTGAGGCTGAAGGAGTGCAGTCGTTGAATCTCCACGTCTGAACTCTAGACTCCTGGACCTTGGCCAAAGGTGTGATATAAAACAGACCCAGATATCGCCAACTTAATAGGAACTGACCTGGAAGTTATAATTCTTTGACTACGTTGGGCCTGTTACCTGCAGCGAGAGGTCATTTTGTGATATTTCCCTTTGCGTCCCCTGAATTGAAAAGAAAAAAGCACAAACCATGTTGGATGACACAATGCCTGGACAAACTCTACTTCCTTATTACCTCCTTATCCTTCCCTTATCCTTATTTTTTGTAACACTGCAAGTGAGGAAGGTCACAAGGGAGCATTCCAAACTTAGCTAGCAGCCTGTCCACCATATTGCTTTCTTGCTTGAACCGATTTCAAAGTTCCAGTGTATTTGGAGAAAAAATAGATAATCAGTCGATAATCAGGGCTACGTGCAGCAAGAGCTCAGTGGGGGCTGGGCAGCACAGGGAGGAAGGGGCTTCTATTTCCATAAAGGAGTGGCCAGAGAGGGGTCTGGAAGGCACCGTGTGCAATGGATCCTGGTTGTTGTCGGATCTTCCCTTTACACCGATAGGGAATATGACTATATGAATATTTTTTCCCAGTTTTCCTCAATCATAGGATACAAAGTACCTCAATCTATGGCCCATTTAACAAAATGGCCCTCTTTCCAAAAGCTAAAATACATTTGAAATCTTGTGCAGATCAGGTTTTATATAGTCGTATTATTAAGGGCAGAAAACATCCAAAAATGATATTGATTATTGATGAGATAGTCTTCCTAATTGAATCCTCTCGGAACCCCCATGTTTTGTTGAACAAAGCTTCCTACAGAACCTCAGAGTTACCTAATGTCATAACCAATACCTCGTATCATGTTAGCAAACCTAAATTCCTTCTTCTTCCTGCTGTTCCGCGGAGTCTCCTGACCTGCTCTCTGCTGCCGTAGACGTACTTGCATGAAGAACTGCAGCGTGAACTGTGTGAAACAGCAGGCTGCCCATGTCTTTGTCATTCTTCCCAAAGAACTGTCCCTTCTGCAGGGCGTCGATGACCGAGGTGTTACAGTTGGCGAGCAGCACTCTCACCCCGATCTCTTCATATTCACCGACCAGCCCTTTAAACGTGGCCATGCCCGTGGAGTCTATGAAGGGGATGGCAGAGCAGTCTAAAACGATCGTGTGGAAGTCCTGTTCTCTCGGTATGAGTCCAATAACGACCTCCCCGTTGTTTTTATTCCCATTTACCTTGTCCTGCTTTGAGGACGCGTCTCTGGCCTTCTTCTCGGCCTTTCTCCTCTTAGTCAACTCCAAGAAAGGTTCGACGCCGACAGCCCTGTAGAGGGATCTGAGGAATGAGTCCTTATTGGCATAGTACAGAGGAGCCTGGAAGCGGAAGACCTGAATCCGAGGTGGCGGCACTAGGTCCTTGTACTCATCCAAGTCCTCATAGAGGTCGGTGTCCTTGGCCCGGCCCAGGAGAGAGACCTGACGTCAGACATCGGATAAGACTGTGAGATTACTAAAGAACAATATTTGACTTTGCTGTCATCTGTATCCGCTTTCAAAACCATGATCATTATCGAATCTGTCACTCACCTTAGGGTTCTGGGTCTGAAAGATGATGCAGCTCATGGAAAAAACCACACCAATAAGGAGTCCCAACTCCACACTAATCAGAGCCGTGGCCGACATGGAGACGAGCCAGACGAGGCCGTCGCTCCGGCTGGCGCGCCACTTGGCCGGGATGTCTTTGAACTTTCTCAGTGCCCCCCGAAGGCTTACGATGATGATACAGGCAAGAACGCACTTCTGGAGGGCGTAGAAGAACGGTGCGAAGAAGAGGAGGACGAGGAGGACGACCAGGGCGCTGATCAGACTGGATACCTGGTGGAGGAGCAGAGAAGAATGTTTTGCAAGGAAGGCAAGAACTTTCCATCAACTCCGAGAATTTCAAACCATTTTAGTATGGCGTTCACCTGCGTCTGGCAGCCTGTCGAGTCCTTCACCATGGTTTTTGCCAATGCCGCGCTGGTGGTGAAGCAGTGGAAGAAGGAGGGGATGATGTTACAGAAGCTGATGGCCAGCATCTCCTGGTTGGGACGAACCGTGTAGCCGTTTTTCTTAGCAAACATCTCAGACAGTGACACGGTGAAGGCAAAGCTACAAGATAAAAATGAAACGTTTGTTTACCAATTTGTTGTGAATTCATCTTCACCATCAAAAAGCAAGCAAAGACCCTTAGACCTGATGGGAATTTGCATTTAGTGCGTCCAACAAAAGCAAAGATTGTTGTCTATATATTTAATCTGTCTCAGAGGTATTTAAACGCTAAGCGATAAGTGGTTTCCGTCATTCTTTTATTTTTTTAGGATGTTAATGATAGAAGAGGAAGTAGTAGGACATAGTTGTGTGTATTTTGGACAGACGTGCAATCAGATAATGAGGGCATGTTTCCCTGGCAGACATATCAGACAAATCCACCTACTAAATTGCATCTGTAACAACCCAGATAAGAGTCACACGTGGATGCCAAGCAAACATTGTTGTTAAACGTGTTATATATTACCTAATGACAGCCAGGGGAATGGCATCCAATGTCAACCTTGGCATCAGACTAAAACTGGGCACCTGGGGAGCAATGAAACCTGTGGGGATGTGACCGGACACGCTGGAGTCGTAATGGCTGTTCAGCTCCCCGTAATGGCTGGCCAGCGTAGCTCCCGCCACTACTATCAGCTCCGTCGGCAGAGGGATCTTTAGACGATCCTTGTAGCGCTCCTGGAGCTCTTTACCTGCCACTGTGATGAAGAATAAGAAGTGTTATTCTCTATTAAAGAAAATTAAGAATTAGCTTTTTTAGCTTGGAAATGTATAAGCAGTATTTTGAGAGTTAAGCCAAGTCATTCTGGGAAGTTTGTGCTCTAATTAGAAGTATGTAAATTACCTAATACACAGATACAGATGGCGCTGGTGATGAGGTCACACAGGTTGGTTTTATGAATGTTGGCGAAGATGTTAAACCAGGTGACGACGACGGTGCCGTAGCCCTGGTGGCGGGGGATCTTCAGACCCAGCAGGTATTTGGCCTGCACAGTGAGGATGGTAAACGAGGCTCCCGTGGCGAAACCGTCCAGCATGGGAGCCGAGAGGTAGACGGAGACGAAGCCGAGCTGAAACACGGCCATCAGGAGCTGGTGAGGAGACGAGGAGGCAGGGAGCAGAGATAGAAGGCGGATGGGGATGAAAACACGAGTCACTGATCAAATCAAATATCTCAACGTTTACATGTCGCGTCCTTTACCTGATAGACACCAACCAGGAATGTGAGGGCAGCGGCGATGCTGATGGAGTAGCACTCCTTCCCACACTGCATGCCCATCAGCTCCACGCTGTGAAGGTTACCAGCTGTGAGGTTGGAGCCCAGTGTGGCATTAAACACACCAGGGCCGGGCGCTGTGGAGTCATCACTGAGGTCGAAACCCGCCAGGAACATCTCCTTATCCACGACCTGCAGACAAGTGGACATTGTGGCATATATTATACCAATATTCCCATCAAAACATGTTGCTTACGATCCGTTCCATTACCTGTCCAACCATGAGGCTCATGAGGCTGAAGATCCCCACAGAGACGTGTCTGGACGTCCCCATGAGGAAGTAGATGATGTTAGAGTAGAAAGAGGTGAATAAGCCATAGATGGGCTGCACTCCCGCCAGCAGGCAGTAGGCGATGGCCTGCGGTACCAAAATGATACCAATGATCACCCCGGACATCACATCGCCCCAGATGTACTCTCGGAGCTTGTATTTAGGCAGCCAGCGCACGACGGGGAAGAAGCCGGTCAGGGTGGACCGGACTCTGGGCGCGGAGCAGGTCACGCCCCGCTTCAGCTTGGCTTTGAGGACCGAAGCGGTGGGCTGTCGCTGGCGAGCTCGTCGCTCCAGGAGAGGCGGCGTGACCTTGTGGACCTCCTCCATGGTCTCGGTGAGGAAGAGGACGCAGCGAGGTCAGAGGAAGGTGGTCAGCCGTGCTCCTGGGGGATCATCATCGATGAAAAAGGGGGAGGGAGGTAAAGGAGGAAGGACAAGAGGTGGAGATGTAAATATACATTTTTTTATAAATATATTTTGTTAATTTGAGTCCACATTCATGCCAGTCCTTCACCTGGACTACTTCTATGTTTTGTCACTTTTTAGTCTCTACACAGATACCAGTGCAGCAATTGTTTGTTTTGCTGTTGTAGTGTTTAATTAGAAAAAAAACTGTTTTTAAATATGGTTTTAAAATTATTGAAATTAAATGATACTCTTAATTCTGCCACACTATGTTTAAAATGATACAATGAAACTGGTCAATTGTTTTTTAAGACGTCACCTATTTAACATAACAAATGAAAGTTTTTAACACGTTCATGAAACTCAGCCTATCTCACAAGTTGAGCTGTTTTCAGTAGCAGGCACGTGAGTCTCAGCAGAGATTATGTCACAGAAACCATAAAGCTCTCTAAATGATGCGTTATCACGCTCTGCCATCACAACACCGGTATGTGCTGTATGGCACTCAGACTTCCTGTTGCAGCGCTGGCAACTGTTTGGACAGACAAGGGGGTGAAGAATAGATGATTTATTTGGACATGAGATTTGTTGCGTAGCAGTTATTTTAATCAGATTTAAGATTTCTGCCTGTCTTCTTCTTCTTCTTCTTCTTCTTCTTCTTTCTAGGCAGTTTTACTTTGCAGGACAATAATTACCAAGGAGATTACCCTTTGAATAACTCAATACAGAGGCCAGTCTGTGTTCATATGGGTACTATAAATCCAACCTGACATTTTTCAACAGATAAAGGACACAGGAGATAAAAAATTAGCCGGCGTAGCTTTGAGGTACACCGCATGAAGTAAAAGAACACTCTCCAAAAAGAGACCAAGAGCACAAAAGCTCCCTCGCGCTTGTTTTTCACACTTCTGCCAACAAAACGTCCACTAAAACAAGGTTTTTTCTTTCAAGTAAAGAAACACAGACACCTGATTAACTGCTGAACATTTATTTCAGTGTCAATCCCCAACAGCACTGTTTGTGTAAACCGCTTTAATCAATGTTCTCCGCCTTCAATCATGTGATACAGACAACACTGACCGCTGGGAGATTACCATACACTGTAAAGCTTCCTTCCTTTGCCTTTCATGTGTGAAATCTTTTCTATCCAGTGATGTTACAAGTCTTAAGAGACAGAATAACTGAATACTGACTTCACAGCTGAAACAGTTCCCTGTAGCAGAAAGCACAGAGATGACTCCTCGAAGTCATTTAAGGTCTTCAACTGACATATAATGAGTGATTATTTGTTATATGTGCAGACCAAAAGTATAAAGATATTCTAATTACATGACAAATATAACTTTAGTGCCAGTTTGACCCTGAGCGGCAAACGCCAGGTCTATTGTCCCAAGTTGACTTTTCGATAAAAAAAACATACAACATGATGTAACCGTGAAAGATGGAAGTTTCACCACTTAATAACCAGAGAAAATCCACTCAATTTGCACAATAACCGCCTGACTTTCAGCTTGGCTTTGTGTCTGATGTTGATTTAGAAAAATCATAGTCCAAACCTTCACTTTCAAAGCCAACAGTCAAGAGGCAGTTTTCAATAGATTTCACATTAAATAAAAGGAAAGAGTGATTACAATTAATATGTCATAGATTACTCATGTTGAAAATGATTCTCGTAAAAATATAACACTTCCTTTTGAAGGCTACAAAAAGGACAAAAAAAAAAAAACACCATGTCAATGTAGTTATACTGTCAGTAGATACTTGTTCTTCATCAGAAACCACTCATAGGCTGAAACTGACATTGTCCCTGTTAATCCAACACTCTGACTATTAATCATTGTAGATTCTCTCAAACTAGAACAAGAAAGAATGTTAACGACACTGAGGGTTGGAATATAAACTAGATTAGTGAAACAACGTACGTGCCATAGACATCCCTTCACCTGCAGATCATCAGGACAACTTTATCATATTATAATACGCTTCATGCTTTCTAGGAGGAATGAAGAAAACAACTCTGAAAGCATCAGTTCTTGTGACGGCACACTCACCTGCAGAGTGAGTCCACAGGGACAAACTGGACCAGGTCTCTGACGTGTGTTGTGTTTAAATCAGCTTTAAACTTTTCCCATTCTATCTCCTCCACTCTTTATATGTCTCTCTCTCCCTCTCTCTCTCTCTCTCTCTGCCCCTAGTGTGATCCCAGCAGTCGGACAGCAGTAGATGTGAGTGTGATCTCTGCTGGATAACTAGTGAGATAAGAGCAGCCCTTTGCTCGCCCTCGCTCAGTTCGCCCTCATTGGCTTGCTTACCAAGAGTGGGCGGGGCTTGTCAACAGTTGCCCCATCTGAAAACTGTGTGGAGGAGGCAACTCTGGGCAAGAGGTTAAATCCAGTCAATATTTGACTGAAATCACCGCGTTAATCTGAAGAAGACCGGGCCCTCGCAATCACCTTTCACAGTGGAATGTATCCCAGCATGTGTTTGGATACATCCTCCAGCGACACAGAGGACTACTTAGCAAACAGAAGATAAACCCGGGCCTGTGGTGCAACGAGCAAAGAGGTGCCCCCTCTTATCGGTGTGAACTGGGTCAGAAACAACCTGTATACGTATCCTCTAGCAAACACACTTGGGTTAGACATCAGTGTGGTGTGGAACACTGATTTGAATCTGCCATGCTGAATCAAAACCAACACACTATGATTTAATGATCCTGATCAGCATCTACTCTGTGTATCATATTGTTCTTATCAGTTTCTAACAATGAAATCTAAGTTCATAATCAGCAGCGATAGCCATACACCTATGAAAATGTGACCTACTAATCAAAAAAGAATAGGTACAGCAATAAATAAAAACATATCAACACTTAAAGATGACTCTTTATAGCACACTTAATTGGACTTTGAAAAAGGTGGATAGAGTAGATGTTGGGCCAAGAACAATTTAATTAAAGAAAGTTCTAGTTACTAGAAATTGTACTGTTTTAATATTACTTGTAACTGGTGATTTATTAATGTCTTTACAGGTAGCTGCAGTTTTCTGTTAATTACATCATAGTATGAAAATTAATCTTGTCTACATGTGATGGTCAAAAGCTGGCAATGTAATGTTTATCACTATTAAGAAGAAAGACTCAGATTAAGACTAAGATTCTCTTCATAAAGTGGGTCTGTGTGTGTGTGTGTGTGTGTGTGTGTGTGTGTGGGTGTGTCCTTGCATGCATTATACACTACACTGAATGGCATCATTGTCAATGTGAAGACATGGCAGTTTACTTCTTCTCATACAGTCAGTCACAGTTAAGATCGAGTAACACGACAGAATTATCAGGGAAGAGGGGGGCTGCTTTTAAGTGTGTGTGTGTGTGTGTGTAGTTAACACAATATCCATGCACGCTATGACTGGAATATCACATCCGCCGATGAAAAGGAGACACAAACAAACACTTGGGACATCTGGCTGCTCCACCGGCTACAAGTTTTCATCAGCCGTCCAGCATGAATCCTGGACGCTGTTTGTCTGTTTTCCTGGTAAGTGACGAGTCAAACGAGGGAGGACTCACCCGAAGAAGGACCAGAGGAGCAAACAGGAGGCAACATCAGCCATGCCTCCCTGACTGGTGCCTCTGCATCCACCATTAGTCTGTTTTTCGTCTATACAACCATCCACTCTGCTGCCCACTGACTGCTTCTGGCTTCTTCCTGCTTCCTGCTGCAAAGCATCATGGGAGCGGCAACCCCCCGTCGCGTTCCTGTCTGCGGATTGGAGCCAAGCAGAGGGGGAGGGGAGAGAGGAGAAGCGATGGAGGGAGGGAGGGAGGACCGTTGCCGGTGGATGATGGTTACCATGGTGACTAAGCTCCTGTTAGTGTGTGTGTGTGTGTGTGTGTGTGTGTGTGTCTGTGTTTGTGTGTTTACATAGATGTGCATTGGACTTCTAGAGGTATCCTTGCTGGACTGCTTGCATGTAGGCTTCCCTGCTTGTTACTGTATCTGCTGTCTTAGGTTTACTTGACTGCCTTGTTTGTGTTGTTTTCTTACCTAGAATTGTGTAAACTAGGATTTTCTTGTCTGAGATTGCTGTAATTTATTTTAATTCTGTCAAGGGCTGCATTTTGATTTAGATAAATCAAATTTGTCGTTAACCAGTTTTGGTAAATTAGGAGACATTTGATGGACTCACCTCTTCACTGATTGAAGTTTGTTGTTGTTGTTGACCTTAATGAGTTTCAATAGGTGATCCATCACCACCAGGTGTGAAGTTTGACGAATAAGCACAGGTGTGTTCAGCACAGCTGTGTTCAGCACAGCTGTGTTCAGCACAGCTGTAGCCAACCAGTGTCAACTTTGGTGTTCAGAAACTGGCATTTCGATGCAGGGCACTCAACCGAAACTGCCCTTCTTGCCATCACTCAGCCACTTCACACCACTCGAGCATCGTCTCCCTCCTCTGTGGTCATGCTTTTGGACCTTTCAGCAGTGCCTGACAAGGTGAACCTCCAGATCCTTGGGTGTCTCAGGGTCTGCGCTCTCCCTGCTCACATCCTATCTGTGTCTGAACCTTGTCCACTCACTACTGGGGTCCCTCAAGGTTCTGTCCTGGGTCCCCTCCTCTTTTCTCTGCACACCAACTCCGTCAGTTCTGTTATTCACTGACATGGCCTTTCCTACCACAGCTACGCCAACTTATTCTCTACACAGTCGACACATCTCCCACCGTAGGCTAAAAATACACCTCCTCAGACTGCACCTTGGCTAGGAAATGGTTTATATATTTATTTAAGAAGAACTGCACTTTAATCCTGCACTTATATTTGGCACGCTGTAGTTTGGCTTATTTGAAGCTAAAGATTCATACATGATTCTTGCTGTTCTGGGTTTGTGCCCCCACGGTTGAATGCACTTATTGGAAGTCGCTTTGGATAAAAGTGTCAGCTAAATGAAATGTAATGTAGGCTGCTGCCTTTAAAGTAGTTTTAAACAATAACAATCACTAGCTACTTTATAACTTTAATATATAACATTATTCTTAAAAGGCACCTTTGAAAATCCAAAGTTTGCAAAGTGCTTTGACGAAAAAAGCAAATGCAAGATACTAAGCAGAAAGACAAACAGCAAGGCCAAACAAAAGTAAGACAAAACAATAATTAAACATTACATTTAACAATATAAACAAAATGCCATAAGAAAGTAAATAAAACTTTAATGTGAAATACATCAATCAGTAAAGTAGTTTTGAGTAAAGCAAGCCCTGCTGCCAGAAATACTAAAAAACTTTATGTATAAAGTAACGTTGAAAATAACGTTGTTTCAGGAAATTATTATCAGCATATTTTAAAAATTATCTTTAAATTCTTAACCAAAAGGCATGAGGCTGAGAGCCACAGATTTTCGTTTATTTTATTTTATTTTATTTTTTAATTAATCAAATGATGTGCGTAATGTGAACGGAAAATGCCAACAGATAAGAATAACTCCACTCTGCATTTCCCTCAGTTTCATTAGAGATAATAATTGTTTTTAATTGAGTATCTGCGGATGAAGCAGGATGAGCTGTGAGAACCTGAAGCCTGAATTTGTCAGACCTTTCCCCTAAACACAGATAGACTACATGTTCTCCTTCTACTTATTAACACTTTGCCGTGTCTGTCAGCGATGTAAATGTTTAGGTAAGATTAGCTGTAACACGGGAAATGTCACGCACAAGACAAGGTTTAGTGTTTGACTAACATTAGATATAGAATAAGACATCCGGTTGACTCAGTGGGTGGAAAAATCATGGTTACAGGTTCTCTGAAATGACCTTTCTCAGAACACCCAAGTTTGAATTTAGTGATGAGTCTGCAAAAGTTTGCATTAACGTCCATGCAGCTTATTCGTACGCGGTGTTCCAAGAAGATGCTCTGTGCTTATTAGGCTTAAGCAACATCTTCCACGTTGACTTTGGGGTAATAATTATGTTTGAGTTAATATGTTACCAGCAGAAAAGGTGCTGTTTGCTGATCAACCTGGTAAAAATCAACTGTGTGTGTAACCAACCACATACAGGGTTATTGGCTTTTTGTTCTTTTCTTTCTCTCCATTTCAAAGAGCACCTGGAGAAGATCCTCTTTCGCCTCAATGGAGTTGATTGCTCACTGATTGCACCTGTGTCAGGGGTATTTAACCAACATGACTCCGTAAGCACAGATGAATGTCTCGGCACTGAGATGTTTGCTGTTGTTGAGGCTGTACTTTTGTTACTTTGCAATGAAACTGCAAGCCTGAAAGCTGTTTAGTGTCTGTCTTTTTGAGTGGATTCCCTTTTTAGTTTTTAGCAGTAAAACAATTCTGTGTTGAAAAACCCAAAGTAAAAAATCTACAACAAAACCTGCAGAAAATATAAAACGATGCTACGACAGAAGCAAAACAGTTCATGACAATTTAGGTTTTGTTTTGCACAATTAAAAAAAATAATTTAATAAGCCTTTCTTACAGCAAACATGTTCTGTTGTCATAGTAGGAAAAGCACAGGTGTCACTAAATTTGTCATAATTTCAAATGGTGTCCTGTGAAAATAAGGTCTACTGCTCCACAATATCACAACTGCAAAAGCCTCTCTTAGTTGCCGGTATTGTGGCTCCACCTAGTGGCAGCGAGGAGATAAAGCATGGAGCATGTCGGAGCTGACATCACAGCAACTGATGCTGCTTTCTTTAACTCTTTGTCTGGTAACTGAATTCACACAATCCGTGTCAGCAGATATGACATTATTCATACATGCTAATTCATACAGGATGGTTATACACCACTATCAGTGCTCATTCCATGTGGTGTATTATGTTGGATTGGTTGTCTATCTTCCTGCCTGTGGTTTTTATTAAATCACTGGAAACACCCACACATCTGGTATTCTCATGGAAAGAACTATAATTAAAAAAATACCTTTTTCACATTATCTGTCGTGTAGGACTGTATATTGGTGTAAATAGTGTTCATGAAGTTGAATGAAAATGCAAAACTTGTAAGTTTGCAAGGCACTTGACAAGGCTCAGCGAGACCCGTGTGGGACGGCCTGGTGGAAGTCAGTCCCGGATGGTGGTGGGAAGGTTGAGAAGTCAACCAGACGTTCATTTGCCAAACCAATCTTTGAAGTCTTTTCTCTTTTAAAATGGGAAACAAATTGTTTGGAAACACTTTTTGAGACATGTCAAATTTTGTTTTTGACTGTCGAATGGGCTCATTGTCGCCCCTTGTGGCCACCCACTACAACTGCAGTCCTCACCAACTGTCAGTACCAGTGGTGTTTTTGACCTTCTGGCCCCTTTGGGCAGTAATGAGCCCATTAATAGAAGTCACTAGGAAACTTAGCAGGAGAACTGACACAAATGTCAGATTTATGCCTTATTGAGAGTGTGTTCAAAGAGTATTTTAGGGTTTTACAAAAGAACAGACTTCAAGGATGGTTGGTTTGGCAAAGGTATGTCTGGCTCACTTTCCCCCCTCCGATAAAGAGCAGCTCACAGCCGCTTCCATGAGCTTTTCTATGGTAACCATCCTGAACGTGGCTCGTCTCTGGATAACCGCTTTGATGTCGAGGCTGACCTCTTACCTCCACATGGAAGGAGATAAGTGATAAATCCCCTGGAAGACTTTTAAATCCCATCACACTTTAAATCCTAGAGCAAATTATTTTTTCAACGGACATATCTGTTAGAAAAGCAGATTATGCCGGATTCACGCTGGAACAAAAAAAAACCAACATGACTAATTTCTTGCAGCCCATAGAAGGATATGTACTGGATCTGTGACTCATGGGGTTAAAAATAATGTGGCGTTCCTGCGTTAACTTCCGAATAATCTTCGATCCCAGATGCTTTTAGAAAACCCCAGGTCCAGCTCTGGCACCGCTGTGCTGCGAGGCAAAGCCTTGAGATCTTCATGCTTTAGACGGCACGTAAGCCCAGAGAGATTGTGTTGGAGTCAGTGGGTTTTGAGAGGGCTCACAGAATAATGAATTCCACCTCTCAATTTTTCCCCCTGATTGGTTAATGGCCAGCAGTGCTCGGGGGGGTCAACGGGAATCAACCCAGCAAATCAGCTCGAAGATTGTTTTCAGCGGCGATGGGGATGATAGGAGATAATCGCGTTTGCTGTTACCAAATAGGCTTCCTGACGAGGGGCTTTGTGTGTAATTGCCACCTGCCACCGCCAACAGTAATAAAGCCTTGTTAAAAATGTGTTTCAGGCCCACGCAGAATAATATTAGTCTGTGCTTGATGCTCGTGTTATCGTTGTGAGGACAGGGCTCAAGTGATGATCAAAAAACAGAAGGTGTGCAAAGACTAAAATAGCTATGCACCTGCCTTAAATGGGGAAAAATGCATTTTTGGTTTAAATAACAATTTGTCGAGATATGAGTGTTCACCATATTTGACTGGTGCTGGGTAGTTTTTCACTCCCAAGTGGCCAATAAATACACACATTCATGCAGGTTTCATACTCTATCGACTTGGCGCTTTTGATAGAGCTTTTTATGGTAAAATGTTCATGTTTATTCATCATCTCCATCACACACAATCAAGATGGAATTCATGGCACAGCGGGCCATTAAAAGCTGTAACAAGACGTTCACTCAGCTCGTCATCTTACGCTGGACTTTGAGGATGTGCGTTGAAAATAAGAAGGAAAGACGGCGAGCCGGCCGTTGTTTTCTGAGGCAGAGATGCAGAAAGGAATTGAAAAGAAACTGTGATAACAGCGTGTAGGCGGCTGATCTGGTATCACACCTTTATGTGTCGATCTGTGTGTGTTGTAGACGGAGAGAGAGACAGAGTTCAGATCTGTAAACCTGGGTTAGACATGTGTGAAGCTATTTCTGAATCGGATTGCTCTGTTTAATGTGAATGGGTCCGCTACCAAACACAGTCTGCAGCTTTATACCCATTTTAGCCATTTTGTATATATTGTTTTGGCTTTTCCAAGCCCTGGTTTATACATATAGTTTAGTCAGTGAAATACAAACTATTTATTCCTGTTTCAAGTTCCTAGAATGCATTCCTGGTATAATTTCTTCCATGCACAGTACACATTATCTGCATTTAAAGAAATAGTGCTCCTTCCATAGGCTTTTAATCAGACCAGACAGTTTTTTTTTCAGATTTCTGAAACGTTTTACTTTTAGAGATGCATGTATGGCCGCATGTCTGTTCATATGCTGTATATGTTATTTCAGTACTTTGAAACACTCATTCATTTACAGAAAAAGAAAGAGTGAAAAGTGAAATCCTACATACGTCACTGTCACTGTTTGGTTTCACATTCTGGGCTGTTGGTGTTTCGTTTACAGCTAACTTCAATACCGAATATGAAATTAAGGATAAAAAAAAGCCACATTTGACATTACATTCGGCAGTTTCAGAGTGCCATCACTGTCGGTAAAAGACAAGAATACAAACCGCTGTACAATAAACTGAACTGCGGTGACCTTTGTGACCAGCTGACGGTGATGGGATGTCATAACAGGGGTTAATGTGGATCTGTGGTGCTGGACCGCTGACTTGATCTTCACATAAATGGCCTCATATATATATATATAACGCTTTTATCTAAAGCGCTTTACAGTAATGACTGACATTCACCCATCCACTCACACATTCACACACCGACGGCGGAGTCAACCACGCAGGGCGACAGCCAGCTCGTCAGGAGCAATTAGGGTGAGGCGTCTTGCTCAGGGACACCAGGCACTCAGCTAGGAAGAGCCGGGGATCAAACCTTTCTTGCGGTTACCAGCCAACCCGCTCTACCCCCTGAGTTAATGTAATGCCCCCGCCATCACATCCTGTGATCCAGATGTTCGACCGGGTTTTAGAATCATCATCACCATGAGTCAGATCTCACTTGATGGGCAGCGACAGCGCTTCTTAACCTGGGCAGCATCAACATAAATGTAATAAAAAAATCATATTATGATGAAGCTCTTAATAAACAAGTCAGTTCACAGACTGTTGAGATCGCACAGGTCGAGAAGTCTTCATCACTACTTCATCACCCCCCCCAACATCCTCATAGTGGTCCTAGAGAGTCCTGGGACTCCTGTTCATTGGCCAATATCGTCCGCCCGTTGTCGCTGTAGCTCCGGTTTGGCAGGAAGGACAATCTGAAAAAGAGACAGAGAATGATTTAGAACATTATAATAAATAACAAAATATATATAAAAAAATCATTCTAAAATTGAACTCTAAGAGTGGTCTCCTGGGTGAAAGTCTGGTGTTTTTAAACCCACCCATCCATTACATTCTCCACCGTAACCCACAATAAGATTAAAACAAAACAAAAAATATTTAAAAAAGGTTTGTTTCAAATAATCAAATAACGAAAGAAGTGATTGGTATTGTAAGAAAAGTTTAGGAGGAAAAGTTGAGGTCACTGTTGTATCAAAGCTCTGCTGGCAGAAATACAGAAGAGTTCCTGAGTCAGTGGGAACAGAAGCGATGGGAGGCATGGGAAACGAGTAAAGAACGACTGGGAACGACTGTGGACATTCTTCTCAAAGCAGGCAGCAAAAGTCCTCCGTGATAGGGAAAAAAAGTTTCATTTAAAATGGGAAAAAAAGACATTTTAGCATTTGTTTTTGCAGCAACCGTTTATTTAAAGTACATATTTTTAATAAAAAAATACTTAGCAAACATTAAATATTTAGTGATTTGGCGTGTGCTGAGTGTTTGCCGTCATTCTGATGACTTTGCATAAGATAACAGCAGTAAAATGTATTTGTTTTATAATCCAAATGGATGTTTGTCCTGGTGATCAAGTTATCATGCAAATACTGGACTTTGACTAAAGATAAGATGTCGGTCGGTTTCTACAAACAAAAAAATCAAAATGTAATTCATTGTCAAAACAGCATTTTGGGAAATGCATTTTGGTGCATTCTGTAAAATTCCTGCTTCTCTGTTTTGTGTGTTTTTTTGTTATTTTTGGACAGCGAGTGTGTTTACAGTCTAAACACACACTCTGTCACACAGTTGTGGATGAGACTCCAAACAGCCACTAACGGATGGATCAGAGTGAGATCATACTGAGGAGGAAATTTCGGGAAACAGACCGGATTACAAATAATTAAGGAACAATTCTGAGGTCAAAATCCTCCCCACAAAGACTGAACCCTGCCCCATAAAAATTACATTCATATCCAACTAATTTGCACTGGCAAATATGTTGTGGAGGAAACACAATGGTGGCCACATTTTGTTCCAAAGCAGGAAGTGTTGCTTCGGGGCAATTGTTTGGTGTAAAAAGTACAACGCTATGGGGACACCTAAAGTCTTGGTTAACATCAGAAAAAAGTGAAAAAGTCAACATGAAACATTCAAGCTGGAATGAATTTAAAATGACTTGAAATACTGAACTAAGACCACGACCTTTCTTTAACCTTTACAGGGTTTGAGTTGCCAGGAGTGGATCTCATTGGGGAAACAAGTGGAAGAAGTTAAATATCTATATTTTCCAGATGTGTTCAAGAAAAATGTTTTATTCTTGTCTTCAAAAACAAAGTACACCTGGGCAGCACTGGGTTTCCTACAAAACACAGCGAATTAGCCTCATGCTAATGAGTTGATTGTAATTCATAGGTTAGACTTTTCTTTCACCATTTCCTTTATTTGTTCGAGATATTATAATTATTATATATATGCAGTACCCAACATTTGATCAGTTAAAACCAACCACAAACAGTTTACACCAATAAATCGCACACAGTCAACAAGCCTTAATATGTTATACAAGCTAACGCTGACATTTAGGAGACAGTCTGGAGGTTGAACTTTGTTTTCACTTTGGATTTTTGTATTTGATCAAGTTAAATCCGTCCATGTCCTGTTTCTCAGAAACACAAATCTGCCACGGCAATTTATCATTTATTTATTTATTGAGTTATTTAAGAGGGATTCAACAAACATAATTGGGGCGGGAGTTATGGCAACACAAAAAGAATGCAGGATTTCAGCATGCCAAGCATGTCCTACAATACATATCCATTATAACAGAAACTACTTGGTATCTGTTTATATCCCAAAAATATCTGTGCTGCTTTGGCTACTAGCATTTTCCTGTTTCCACTGTCGGACAGCAATCACCTCCTGGAGACCGAAAAAAACATAAAAGGTATCAGGATGTCTATCTGTCGAAACGAAACGTCTTCCAGCCACAGCTGTTCCTGCTACCTGGAGGAAGATTAGAAGTTTATTGAGTTGATTTTCATCAGATAGTCATGCAGAAATACTCTAACAGACGATCCCCAAAAAATGATTTAATTAGATTCTTTTGGTTTTATGAGGCATAACAAAACCCCGCTTATCCCGGGGATCTGACCCTGCGTGAAGACCACATGCAGCGTCTTTGTAGGGATGAAGATCGGAGCCACGTGAAGTCACTCATAAATAAATCCATGCTTACCAGGAGCATCATTAAGTTAATGCGCTTCTTGGGGGATTCGGTTATCATCCCGCAGCTCAAGATTGACTTAAATTCATATGAACAGTTTGACCGCTACGCTAATACACCTCTTATAGGGCAGATATGTTGTTTATACTTCTTATCACCGCAAATGAATTCAGTCGAGAGGTGGGTCACTTCGCTGGATTTACTTATATGGTATCGGTCATGTAAGCAAAACACGAACATGTTATCCCTGAATCTTATCCACAAAGCTCCAAGCAGATGTTTTGACTGCGTATATCACATGATATATGACACTTAAACACATACACATTCAATATATGAGCACATATCTTCTCTCTGACGTTCGGCGTAGCAGCTTTTGACCGCAAACAGTGCAGCTTCACTTTGACATGTTTTTCCTTTAGCATTAAAAAAAAAACAATTGAACAGCTATTTGTTCACCGCATAACAGAAAAACTCCCAGAGCTATAAAAAGGCTGTCAAATCGTACAACGTCAGTTTGGTGAAGAAACCGCGGTGATAAGGCTTCATCCACAGAGATAGTTTAGTGGTTACCTCCCAACAGAGCTTTCCCTCATGTGTCTCCTCTAATCCGTCTCTTTCACCATCCAGTTGTTTTTTGGGGGGGAGGAAAAGGTGAGAGTGATTTCTCTTGCAATACATGTGCACTTTGGGAATTTTCCATCATTTTCTTTTAAAGGCGGTAGAACGTTGAGGCCGTGTCAGCTGTCAATTATGATAAAAAAAAGATAAAACCTTGCAGGGAACGGCGAAGCCTCCCTCCTCGTTAGAAGGAGATAAACTTCCTTCTTCAATGGGAATCCTCAAATATGTTCTGTCTCTAGAAGTATCCGACAAAATGAGCATGAGGCACGAATAGGACAGCTTTATTTCAAACTCTTGTTTGTGTAAAAGTTAGTTATTTCCATTTGCTAATAATCATATTGCAGTTTTCCGTGTGCTTGAGCTTGATTCTGTGCTGGATTTGAATTGCCTTCACAGGATGATGCAGCGTGTAATCCGGCCTTTACTGTTTTTTAATTTGATCTTGTTGACATCAGCCTCACTGTTAACTGTTCACTCGCCCACAGCAGCGTCAGAGCGGAATTAAAGGTGCTGTATGAAGGATTTAGGGATAGCTGTCGGCAGATATTGAACATATTATTCATTTATATGTTTTCATGAGCAGATAATCTGTGATGCACCACCAACTCCCTCTAGTAGCCCAGAACGGACCCAGTTTCACTGCTAGACCCCACAAAATCCTCCACATGGGACCTTTAAGTTCCTGCTAACATTTCCTGTTGCTGCTGCTTCACATTAAAAGCACTGAACTGGCTCTTATTCTGAAGCAGACACAATAAATACTGTATTTGTTACCACGCTTAGCATGACTGCTCCAAAACAAGTCATTTTGATCGGTGGAATATTTAAAAAATAGACAGTGATGCAGTAAGTGAGCTGTTATTTGCTGCACACCTCCAACTCCTCGACCAACTTCACCGTCTGCCATTGTGGAGAAAATGACTCACACCGTGTGCAGCATGAAATCAGATCTCATTTGCAATCTATTATTGCCTGACTTCCTTATTAAAACAATGCGAGATTGCACCAACTTCCCTTGCGACTGGATCAACACAGATCTCCTGTACTTTCCATGCCAGCCAATGACTTTTAAATACCTTTAAGTGCAATTCGTCATCATTTCTTCAATCCACAAACTGCAGATCGTTCAGTGGAAACATGCCCGAGTCCCTGAGAAGCAGCTCAGCCGAGTTAAAAACAGCCCAGCACGGGTCAACGTTCTGTTCATAACTGCATGTGGCGCCTACTCGCTGCCAAATTCGCTGATATCCGTCATCTAGATTGATCTGTGGCTGTAGTCCAGTCCGACAAATTGAAACGGTAAATCAAAACACGTCAAAAAGGTACATGCTTTTGGAAAAGAGCGTGAGAAAAGGAGGAAATTTGGTCTCCTTGATGTGATTTTTAAAGGGATTTTAAGTTCTTCTGGGGGGAGGGAGAGGGGATTTTGAGTGACAGCGGCGTTTCAGACGAGGTTTTTGAAACGGTATTTATTGCTTTGGTTTTTGTGTATGCAGTCATTTGTGTATGTTGGCTATTGCTCCCCTGCCAGTATTGTCAACAGGCTCTACTGCTTCAGGCTGTTGATGATCTTTTTTCTGTGTAAATTTACTGCTTCTGCTAAGATGAAGATATTTGACAAACAAAAAAAAAATGGGAAATTTGATAACCTTTTCATTATTTGAGGCCCATCCACTTTGATTCTACAGGAATGTTAATAAACAGTCAAATAAATGTTCTTTTATGACACATTTTCTTTGTGTCAAATCTGCATACCTGCTCTTGTTTAGGATTCATGCTTACAGTATATTTAAATATAGAGGGTGAAATGATCATGCCAAGAAATAACGCATGTAGCACCATTACATGAAAACACTTCCGTAAGTAAAATTCCCTGTTTCTCTCCCGGTCACACAACAACATCGCTGTCCTGTCATATGATCCGCAGCGTGACCCTAAAAACAGATAGACACAAGATACAGGAGAGGTTTGTGTTCCTTTAATTTACTGCTAATATCTTTCGGGGACATTAAATAATCAGATTTCCCTCTTATCTCCTCGCTGTGGGAGCTGAAGTAGCGAGGAGGGCGCGCTGATGGCGAAGGGAGATACGGCGTGTTTTTCCCACAGGAACACTGAGGATATTACTGGAGGAGCCAGTTTTGCTCTTTCTAAGCAAATTACTCATTTCCACCTACGAGGCTGCAGGCTTCACATGTTGCAGCCAAGTCGTTACAAACTTTTTGTATACTTCAATGACATTTCAATGAGGCTTTTACCGAAGCAGGAAGGAAAGACAAACTGCTAAATGTCAAAAATACTTTCATTCAATAGAATAAAGACATTAAAAACATTTCCAATGTGTTCACGTGCACAGAAATAGCACGAGTGTTGCTTGAGCGGCTCCGGCACTCGAGGGAAATTGTGAATTTATAAAGACACCCTGGAATCTGGGCCAGCAAAAGACTTCTGTGTTTCCAGGTCAGCGGAGAGTCCAAATATGAGTGAGCTGGATCTACTTATTCCAATGTAGGAGCACCTGAACTGTGTTGACACGCCATCAAAACAGACGGCGAAACAGGAAGCAGGACCACTCGGCTCTGATAGATGAGCTCTTCCCGTAGCAGACTAAAAGGAATTTGAGCAGGTATCACATGTTACACTAGTTTCACTTGTTGTTTTGCTGTGACATGTTAGTTTGTGGACGCTCGGCCATATTAATTATACATCACAAGCTTTTAGAGACCCAGATTTTCCAAGGAAGAACATCAGCTGATGTATCGACTCTGGATAGACAGAGCATAAAAACAAAAACATAAAAAAACAGGCCTGTAGCACAAATGATGACCCTGCCTGACTGGAACCTTCCAGGAACTCCACAGTGGATTCTCGCGGCCCCCTTCGTGATCTGGGTTTCTAGGACAGAAAAATCCTCTGTTTCACATTTCTGCTATTTTGCTGTTAACGATACAGTGACATCTCCCAACACAGCTTATAAAAAAATACATTCAGCACAGTCACTTCTATTATTTTCATAAAGTGTATTTTTTAACTCTGGTTAACGTACGGCTTATCTTCCAGTCATACGACGCTGAGAGATTGGTATTTCTAAATCGAAAGAAAACACGTATTAGCATGAGAAGAAAAATGAGGGACTACTTCTACAGGACATTTTTAAATGGTACTTTTTTAAGGCCATGCAGCTCACCGGAATGAGATCGGTTTATTTATTCAACGTGCTGCTTCGATATACTGATGCGATATTAATTCTGTCCATATCGCTCAGCTCCGGTGCTGTCACACGTGTGCCTGTGCAGACTCACATCATATAGCAAGCAAAGGCTTTAAGAAAACAAAGAAAATCCCTTCCTCTCTCCAAACAGAGCTTGTTTTGTTAGAGACAAATGGAAATGATTCCTCCTGATGGGAGTTTTGGACCCGATGTCCCTCCGTCCCGCTGAAGTTAAACCAACTCACTTCCTGCTCAGCGATGGGCCGATACGAGAAGTTTAGACACTGTATTTGTGTGTCCGCACATGTGTGCTTGTATCAAAATGAAAGATGAGCACATTTGTATTTTGTTTTTTTAAAACATTATATCCTTATGGTAGTTTTATCCAATAAAACTACAATATAATGAAAATAAAACTTATCGTCACGCAGACTTTTATTTGGCATATCCAGAAAGGTTGGACCGAGCTCTAAGCTCTGAAACCTCAATTTTAAGTGGCAGAATTCTGGTGAAGCAGAGACGAAAGAGTTTTTTCTGCAAAAAAGTACTAATTGAACTTCCTGTGCAATTTTTTCATTTTTAATTTGTCTTCAATTCCTAAAGGTTTTCTACAGTTCGGAAATGGGGACATATGATGAAAAACTCACTTTTTCAGTGCTTATGCACATACATCGAGGTGTGATTCTAACTTATCATGTACGTTAAAGTGAAATTGTTCTGTGAACCATTTTGATTACTAACGGAAAAAATCATAATTTTCTCCATATTTCCGTAAACAAAAATCTGAGGAAGAAAATACTCCACTGAGGGCTGAACTCAGCTGTGTGTTCATGTGTGTGAAATACAGAAAACAATCAAATTGAATAAATACAGTACAGAAACTAGAGAATATCATTATAAGTAATGCAGGATGTATGACACGCTAATTTGACTGAAGTCAGACCTTCATTGCTTCGTTAGATCCAACCATTGTTGTAGAAAAGACTTCTGTTCATCACCACTCCATGATGTAAATGACTGCATTGCTTCTAACATGTTAAAAGAACTGAATTGGAGAGAATGATACTGTCGTTGCTCCTTTGGGGGGGGGGGGGGGGGGGGGGTTCACAACAAATGAACAAAACAAATCCGAAGAATGTCTGAACCTCATCCCCAAATTCAATATCATCTCTGCACAACACACAAGCCGACCGCCAGTGTTTATGACAGATTTAACCGGAGCCGCCGTACCGTCTGAATCAGACACAGGTCCATTGTTTTTCTCTCTCTGAGCAGACGCAGAAATGCAAAGTATGTGATTCACCTGAAGCTACGATGAGGTCAGCAGGTAACAGAGACTCGGTCCGACCTGAAACTCTGCTGTTCTGTTGTAAAGTTGAACATGAACTGTAGGATAACAGATGGGATGCAGTCTGTTTCCTTCTATATGTGGAGGTACGCACATCTTTCTGACCTCGAGGTTCACGAGGCAAAAAATCAAAGGCAGCAACAAAGATAACAGGAAATAACATTCCCTCCAAAACACAGAGGGATAATGGGAAGCAGACGATCGATGCTGCATGTGATCAGCAGCAAGTGCTCATGGGAAGTCCTGGAATAAATTAAATCATCAGATTTGTCTCGTTTGAGTTCATTTGTGAGTCATGTGATTTTCGCTTACAAGTAGAGTTTGCTAAAAATGAGGCCGTCAGCAGCCTCTAAAAAAAAGGAAAAACCCCAAACACAACAAAATGCAACAAAGCTGACATTTCCAGAATCATTTGGACTGCTTGCAGGTGTGATCGCACCCTTGCTCATCATCACTTCTACAGTATTCATCCATTTATCTTCCTCATGTCGTTGTCGACGTCAGCACTTGTAAAGGTAACACTGAGGGACCGAGGGCCTCGATCGTGTCCTCAGAGGCCCCATCCGAAGCCCGGCCACAGATCTGACCTCGTTTTGCTGCTCTGTGTTGTTTTTTTTAGCAGGATCTCCGTGTCAGGCAGAGAGTCAGCTGAGGTGAATTCCTGTCGTTTCTTTTTGACATTGATATTAGATATTTCCTTCAAAGCCAGAGCTGAAAGGATCTTATTAGATTTGGAACTGAAACTGTCTGCTAAATGTGTAAATGAGCTGCAAACAAGTTCGCCATATCAACTAAAGAGGTGATAATATCAGTGTTTTTCCAGCTTGTTGCTGCTGCCCCAAGTAGTTATATAATGATAATGATAATAATATTTGTTTGTGCTTTTAATTCTACTGACATTCTGTATTTTCCAGTTGTTTCAAGGTGAAATCATTATTTCAGTGAAATAATCCCCAGAAGGTCTTTAACAACCAAAATTAAAAAGAAAAACAAAGCAAGCCAATTGTCTCCCACAACAACAAAAAAGACTAATTGAATTGCAGTAGCTGATGCAGGTCATACTTTGATTATGTTGCTCATATTTTTATTTTTACTTAGATGTGAGTTTTTCACGTTTAGCTCTTTCTCTCACTTTCCTTTCATCATCCTTTTGATCTCGTAAAAATGTCCCAATCAACATGAAACCCTTTATTTTTAGCTTGAGATTACAGGCTTGGACAGAAGAAAAAAAACAGAAGATCAAAATCTTCTGTGTCCAAGTCACAGAGAGAAATGTGAGATGCAGAGAGGAACAGCTGGGATTTGGGGATTCAATCAAACAATAATAAATCATATAAGCCTCATAATAAATCACAGACTGAAGTGTTTACACTTCTCCGGCCCGTCTGTCTAAACTAAATGCCTGCAGTGGACAAAAACATGCTCCAAGCATGCATCGCAGCCTCTACCATCAGGAGGCGTTAGCATAATCGAGGTTTTAATTATTATTATTATTTTGACTTGGGAAAAGTGAGGTCCCGCTCTCCTGCTGATGATCCACATTCACACCAAATCTTCACACAGTCCTGAAGGGTGAAACAATGCATCCTTAAGATGGCCTTTAATTTAACTTTTAGTCATGGGACAAGCTCCATCCATCCAAACCCATTTTCCCATAATGCAGCTTGATAGTATATTCTTTTTAGACCCGCCCTGCCTGTTTAACGCCACATCTCCAGTTTAAAATACAGACTTATTATACGTTTTTTTGGTCTTCGAGGCCAAAAAGACGACCCTGATGACATCTCTCTTACATCACCGCTGGGGTTGAATTCCCCGACGTGACAAAGCATCTCCAGAGCCACAGAAAACACGATCCATCTGTTTTGACAGGCTGAGTGGTGCTCCACCTGGAATTGAAACTTTTAAATTGTAAAAATAAGAGTGCCACTCTTAATATAACCCAAGAATCGTCAAAATTGTTGCTTCGTTAAATACTTTTCTGGTGTCATTATGTTGGCGTTTTAACTGATACGTTGCATTTTTGCACCCGAAGCTCATGTCGTCTTTCGGGTCCGAATCCTGGCGCATATTTTCCCTACATGGAGCTGAATGCTTTGGCTTATCTTAAAAATCAAAACATGGAAAGATTGAGGATGGTAAAAAAAAAAGGCCGTGATTGAGCACGGCGGCAGTTACTTGACCTAAAGCGTCGTCTCCCTCGTCTCCCTCGTGAACCCCTCGCTCCAGACGGAATCGCATTAAAATCACACTGATGGCACACGGCTGATAACGGCGTTATTTATGGGATTCGAGCTGTGATCTCCGTGCAGAACTGAAGGTGAAACTCGGGACGGATCACAGTAAAGCTGATTAACTGTTACAGGAAGGGCCGGACATTCTGAGTTGTAGCTTGTTATTTCTCTAAACCAGACACTTGACACTTACGGGGAACAGGTTTTTACAAAAGCTCTTCCTGGCTTCCCCTCAACTGTTTAACTGCACGCTACTTTATTATATACCACAGAAGATGTGCATGTTTACCTGTGCACATTTCCCCCCTAAAAGCAAGGGAGCTCATTTGTTATCTGGGGATCTGATTTGACATCAACATCTTTAAACAATACGGAGGAACAATACGTTTCCTCTTAGGAGGACTTACAGAATTCCTCAAATGTCAGGAAAGGAGGTTAACGGCATATAATTAAGCTGACTTCCAGTTCATCGTCCCAAATATAGCAATAGATTCATTTTGCAGCAAATATAATGGATGATACACAACTCTAGACTGTATAAGAAGGGGAACCCATCCGACCAGAGGGCGGAGCTAAGTACAACCGATCCCTGAACGAGGCCTTTTCACTCGACCAAAAGGTTACGAACTAAAACACACTTTATAAGGGTTAAAGACGGACAATAAACTGGACACTATGAGCAATATGAGTGAACCAACGACGTGTAAATGTGGCGAGAGTGAGCGAAGACAGGAACAGTGTAAAAGGAAGTTGAACGCTATCATCCGGAGCAAAGACCTAAGGGATAATGCGATTGTATTTACTCAACAGCTTTAACCTGTTTCAGATGTTCGAGATGTCTTTTCTACTTTTCTCTACCGGTGGGCACAACACAAAGGCTTTGTTATAACTCTAACCACAAACAAGTGTCAACTATCCACTGCTGGGCTATAGTGTCCATAGTGAGGGTCGGCAGTGTGTGTTTGCTGTCAGGACTAGTCCGGAAAAACGGCCTTAGGATTTTCATAGTGGGGAGATCACAACAATGCTGTTTCTGCCATGAACACGGGTGTGGTTTGAGTCAGAAGCCAAAACTCACAACCATTTAATTATAATAAGAAAAACGCAGAAGAATAGAAGATGAAGAAGACAAAAAATTTAAATCAATTTTGCAGCGACAAATTAAAACTGGCCTAAAACCGGAGGAATAAGAGGGTTCTTCTCCATATTGTTGCATGTGTATTCACAATTTGTGTTAAATATGTATTTCTGACGACTATTTTCCAAAGAATTCTCAGGTTTTGTGTTGATTTTCTTCCCTGTAGGCATAAACGGTTCATTTTCAGTAAAAATCAACAGGCGGAGGCGTGAAACTTGTTGTTGAGTGGATGGAAACGACCAAAGAATGAAGTGTGCATCCTTTGCTGGGTCTTACAAACTGAGCCATTTATGTGCACACAAGCACATACACTCAGGAATAAATAAAAGGCAGAAGACACTCACAAACACGTCCACCATCCGCCCACGGGCTGCACCTAAACGCACCAGAGCTCACAGTCAAAATAACTCCTCAGGATTCCACCAGTAATTTCAGTTTCCAGTATCCTGTCGGCCATAATCTGATTGTCTGAGTCTGTTTTCTGTCCGAGGCAGATTTTAAGAGAGGACATCAGATTGGAGTTAACACTGTTTGCCTTTCTGTTTCCTACACACAACGAAACACACACATAGACCGGGCTATATACACATTATACACATTCCAGCTTAAAGCACTACGACTGGAGCAGAGGCAAAAAGGTCAGCAGTGTCTTTGCGGTTTCTGGACTATCAAAAGGTCTCGCTCGCATGTCGTACATCATCTTTATAAATGAATTTGTCAGCTGAGTGTGTGCGACTCCGTGTTTGCGTGCGCGAGTGCGTACGCCTCCGTCTCTCTCCAGCAGCGGAGCACTTGTGTTAAAGTTAAACAGCGCAGACACGGTCGGGTCATCTCCTCCATCACCCGCACTCGAGGCAGAGCACAAACACAGACGTCGACTAAATCACGACCATTAACGTCAGCAGAAATCCCTGCCGTGAAATAAAATAGATATTATAAAAAAAAGAAATTTGGCAGAATTCAATCCATCCTCCCCTGAAGTCCTTTACTGTCTCAACACTTCAGAGGAGGAAAATATATATGGCTTCATGGACAAACAACTTAAGATGACTCATATCTTTAACATGAGGTTGACTTTTCAAGACAGCAAGCATTTTATTTAGAGGTCAGTTTAGGGCTTTATAAAGGCAAAAAGAAACAAAAAGAAAACATAAGCTTTCATTTTAGGCTTTAACAAACTTTAAAGTCTGGGATAAATGTGGGAAAAATCATACAGAAGCTAACTATAGTTAAAAAATGTCCTATAAATAGCTTTTGCGACGGTTTCCAAGTAACAATTTTACTCAAAAAGAAAAAAGATTACTTAATGCTAACGTCAGTGCTAACCTGCTAATGTTTGACAGGTAATGTTTACCCTGGTGTTAGCTTAGCCCAAGTAGCTTCTTTTATTCAGAGGGGTAGCTATCGCATTTTAAGAGACGGTCTAACTATACCGCGAGGATTCTCCGTCTGTCTGTCTGCGTGTTTATCCTTCACATATCTCATCACTCGTTCCTCCCATCTACTTCACACTTGGCGGCTGTTTTGGCTCTGCAGACTGAGACCAGCATGTCGTCTGCAGCGACCACAGTTTCAGACTCTTCTTCGCTTCCCCGGATGAGCGGATCGCCAACCGAAAGCAGATTCGAACCACCGGTGCGACCGAGAGTGAGCCACAACTCGGGAGTGATATTCCCCCGAAGACTCGGTACTAACTTTGAACACTAATAACATCCCCGCCAGCAAAACAGCGCTAATTGAAACCATGCTCTACTTCATCAGCGCAGAGGTTATATGAAAGGAAGCGACTAAAAGGCCTATTTGGAAATGACCTCTGCTAAGTGTATCTCACTGATGTTTCTGACCCCGATCTGGATGCTTCAGGGGCCAGGTTTAGTGACTTGGGGGCCCCAGGAATACAGCGCTTACTTCAGTGTTGGTGTTGGCAGTGGTGGAACAAAAATGTCTCTAAAGAAAAAAACTATATAAATAGTTAAACTGTTACTACACAGTAAAAGTGACAACGTTACTGAATAAATGAATAATAATGAATTATGCTTTGATCATTTTTTTTTTTGAGTGGTGAGTAGATTTACATATTTTTAAGTGCATCAAAGGCCTTTTATAAATGATTTGTTTCGGTACTGAATTTGAGTCGTCACATAATTCAATACTTTTCACCTCTTATCACCATAATAAATATATATCATTTTTCCTGATGTGTCATGATAGAAAGAACAGCATCTGGCACAGCTCGCAGACCTCCAACTACAAGTACACACTATGCTACAAAAATCCAATGATTCGACTATTAAATTCATTTTACACCTTTCTTCTTTCTTTTTTTTTTTCTGGTAAAAGGTTCCATCTGCAGAACGCCACCAGCTGCCTTGACCATGAACGTTTATTTCTGGAGAAGGCACAGCGTGTTCACATCTATTATTTACACATTAGGGTACGACACATGACCTCAATGACAAATAATGGCTTAATCCAAATAAGATGATGGCTCGCACCGAGCCATGCCGTTACGTCTCGCTGCTGGTTTGGATACACCGCTCACCTATGGATAGTCTTTAAAGATCCTTAACATCCTTAAAGAGGCAGTGAGTCAATCAAACCTAATTAGTGCAATTTGGACATTGTGTGGGCGGAGCTTCAGTGCTGCGTGAACAGGCTCACTTTTAACGCTGGATATACCAAAGTTACAACCAACTACTCTTCTTCACGTCCCTGCAACGCGTCCAGGACCGGGAGTCAAGCCAACCGGCCCACTCTCAAGGGACACGCGCCCCCAACAAGTGCTGTTAATATCAGCTTGTGGTGTCCAATAGACGGACAAAGGAACAAAATAACAGCCCAATCTGTCATTCTCTTTTAAATTTTACAGTAAAGTGCATCACGGCTGTCCAAAATAACAAATGAAACAGCAATGGACATCTCTTTGCAAGAAGCAAACAAATCAACCTGGTTACTTGCCTGAGGTTGTGATTTCTTCTTCGATGGACTTTTAAAACAGTGGACAAAACACACACACACACTCTCAAATACTCCAAAAAACAGGCTCAAATGTGCCTTTACCGTGTGTTTACCTCAGTGCCATAGACGTCCCATTGACTGACGCCGGCGAGTACGCTCTGTGGGCGTGTCCATAGGAGCAGCTCCCGTGCCGCGCGTACCGCTCGTCCCCGCAGCAGAGGATGACCAGGAAGGCCCTCCGAAACGCCCGGTTCAGAAAGGCGTACAGGAAAGGGTTCAACCCTGAATTAATGTACCCGAGCCACAGCCAGGTGGTCCACAGCTGCCAGGGCACCGAGTAATGGATGAAGGGGTCCACCACATTGGTGATGAAGAACGGTGCCCAGCACAGGCAGAAACACCCCATTATAACCGCCAGGGTCTTTGCCGCCTTAGTCTCGACGCGCATGCGGCTGTTGGCTATGGGGGCGTGCTCCGAGGAGGAGCAGCCCGTTGTTGTCCTCAGGCGGTAGTGCTCCGACGGATCGGAGGAGGTGGAGGACCTCACGGGGATCACGGGAGCCGACCCGGCGACGGGAGCGGAGCCGGCCCGCTGCAACGTCTCGATCTGCCGCACGTGTGTCATGGCGGTGACGTAGATCCGCTGGTAAGCCAGCACCATGAGGCCCAACGGGACGTAGAAGGCCACCGTGGAGCAGATGAGCGCGTACGGCCGGTTGACCAGGAACACGCAGCTCGTGTCGTTGGAGCCTCCTCCCAAGCTGCGTCTCTCCTCAATCTGGATCATCAAAAGATAATAAGGCACAAAAACACAGATCATTATTAGACATTGGGGTTAAGTGTGGAGCCAGTTGTTAGCTAGGCTATTAGCTAGGCTATTAGCCTCGCTAACTTTTCTGTGTATGTATGAAACAAACCAAATTCATGTTAAGTGACAAGCATACCTTGCTTTATGGTCTATTTTACTGTAAACTGGACCATCATTTACTAAATGATCGACTAAATGATCGTGCTGGATTGAAGAAGACTTGAAACTAGTGATTGAGACCATAAACTCATGTTTACAATGTTTACTAAGGTAATAAATCAAGATGAGCCGTATAGGGTCGTTTTCTCATATATTCTATACAATCAGACTTCTTTTTGCGACCGGCGGACTTTGGCCAGTCATCCATGTCTTTGTCCTTAACTGTAAATAGGAGCAGGTCAGAGTAAACTGAAGGTAGCGAAGCGCCTCAAGCTGATCTCATCCCTGGTGTAGTAGTTGGGCTTGGGTACTGGTTATAAATGGGTCATTCTGTGCAAGCCCTAACATAGAAAGGAGAGCGGAGACTCCCCAGTTTCATATCACCATGCCACCAGGAGTGCAGAGCCTTTCTTTTTGTGGAAATGGAGCACACACTTCACACCAAGCGGACATACTGTCCCATAACTTTTAACTTAATTAAATCCGTTCTCATGGCTTTGTGGCAGTTGTAGTGAGTTTCAAATTTCAAACAATTCCTTTTATGGGCAGCACGAGAGTGCAATAGAAATGTTCTGAATTTTTTGAGAGAAAGACAAGCCACCAAAGAAGAAAAAACATATGCACGACATACAAAACAAAAACACTAAAATGGCCTTAATGTGCAGGAACAAGTCATATCAAGTCTGAGGCAATTATTCCCTGTGACTTGAAGACATCCAGCTTTAAAAAACAAAACAAAACAAAAAGATTGTTGTTCGGATGCCGCCTTAGCGAAAGACGGAGAAGGGGAGCAGCGTATTTCATTAACTCCGGCTGTATAAATTCATCCTTCCTCGTCTGCCTCTGGGAGTCCTGCAGCTCATTTCAAGGCAGCTCTGAAATAGCCCTCACGCCAAAACATATCCGAACCAGCAGGAAATGCTTGCTGAAGTGCAGTCTCGCAAGCAAGTGAAGTCTTTGCTCGCAGCAAGAGAGCCTCCGCAGGGACCGAAATTGTTTCGTGATCACTGCATCAGCGTGTCATTGTTCCAAGGATTGGAAACATTATTAATAATATCATGGTTGCATGAAGGTTTCTGCTGCACGGACAGGACGTCTGCCTCTTTAGGCCTTCGGGGAGATTTGAACTCTTAAGTGCGATACTTTGTTAAAATATGCAGGTTGACACAGGCTAATCCCATCATGAATAATAATAATAATGTTGGTTTTGAGCTCTCTAGCGAGTGTGACTCACAATGTCCTCGATGCCGATGGCGTTCCAGCTTTGCATGATGGGTAGAAAGGAGATGAACGTGGGGATGAGCCAGCAGCCACTGAGCATCACTGCCACTCTGATCGGGGTCATCTTGTGTCTGTAGACCAGCGGCTGGCAGCAGATAGCGTAATACCTGGAGTAAGATATGACTTTGTGTAAACTAGAAAGAAATGTAAGAGTCACCCTTTATCATCTCACACACACACAAACCTGTCCAGCGCTATGCAGCAGAGGTGCAGGATGGACGCCGTAGTCAGCAGGACATCCAGAGACGTTCGGACCAGGCAGAAGATCTCGCCGTACCGCCACCTGCTGGTGGTCAGCTCGATCGCGGCGAAGGGCATCACCAGCAACGCCACCAGCAAGTCGGCAAACGCCAGGGACACGATGAAGTAGTTAGTCTTCTTCTTTCTGGGAGAGAAACAGGGAAACAAGTCAGAACAGAAAAAAAAAAGCTCCATAAATACATAAATGAATGTTGTACTGTAGCGTCTCACATGAGTGTAATAATAAGGTGCTGCCGCTCAGCTTGCCAGCTGTCAGTTGACTTGTATAGAAATATATTTTTACATATATGTGTGTGTGTGTGTGTGTGTGTGTGTGTGTGTGTGTGTGTGTGAAATATAAAGCGACTGGCAGGTGTCCCGTTTTGCAATTTTTAAATAGAGATTTTTTTCCACAACTTTTCATGTATTTATCAAAAACAAGAGCTTTTTTTGTGGTTTGATTTTTAGGCAAGTCGTAAAATGTGACAGATCAAATCTACCTGTCCAGTCACAGAGAGTGTTTCCAGACAGCATTTTTTGTAACACGAGTGCTTTGACATTTGATGAGTTTGTTCTAAAGCGTTTGGGTTACTCTGTTTCCCAGAATACATGTAGTGTTTTCAGTACAAACAGCAGGAAACAAGTGCCCTGCTTTGTCCCTTTGTTCTTTTCATGTATTGTCTCATTAAAGTGGCATTTCAATGTAACATCATAAAACAGATATTCCATGGCAGTGAACATGGAGCTGTCTTTATTATTTGTTGATGTAACAGGGAGAACCTTAAGGCTGGGTGTGTTTTTTCTTCTTTTTTTATGGATTCTTCTGGCTGCAGCTAGATCCTTCTCATTTCACTGGGACTTTAAAGCCAGACTACTGTTGCTGCTTCCAGCAAGCGAAAAAAAATAAATAAATAAAAAAAGATAACAGGTTCACCTGAGATGCCTGTCCTTACAGAGTGCCACCATGACCAGCAGGTTGCCAAACACTGTCATGATGATAATAATGGAGAGAAAGATGGTGAGAACTATCGTCTCCAGCGAGCTCAGGAATTCCTGCTGTTCCTGTTGTTCTTCTCCGTTTATTATGTCATCCAACAAACTGCAGTAAAAAAAATGGAAATAAAAAAACTCAGCTTTTATTTTGAAACTCTCCATATATCAGATTATTAAGGTAAGCTTATAGTGACTGAATTGATAGTAGAGATATATAGAAGAAATAAGGTAGAGAGAGAGAGAGGGCAGAACATGCATTGACTGAGACAAAAGGAATAATACTGAAATTCAACAAAACTAGTTAATTTTTTTGTTAATTATTATCTGGTTAATGATTGAGTTTTTTTTGTAATTGAGTTTGAATTCATGACTTACTGTTGAGGAGATGTTGTGGCCATCACTGGTCATCTGCATCGAGGTCAACAGAGGATAGACCTCATCAACCCATCCTCTGGCCCTGTTAAAACACACACACACACACACACACACACACACACAATGAAGCTGCAATCGTCTGAAAATAGCAGCCAGCTAGCGTGTACAGATGGGCTTGGTTTCATTTTTGTTTGTCCATCTTGTAAAAAATGTGTATTTGTACCTGAAATAAGTAACTGGATCACAGCTTGAACGCGTCTGATATCTAGAAGACAAATAGGCTGCAACAGGCAGCAGCTGCCTCCGCCGGATTCCATCAGCACATTAGTTTGTCCCTGTAATGCCACAATCATACCGTGCTCTAGTGAGCTTCGCAACGGAAATTCACCCGTCTTACTTCGCTGGTGAGGGAGGTCAAAGGTCAGATATTGGCTCCAGAACAGCACCTGTGGGACTCAGCAGGTCCTGCTTCTCCCTGTTGAAGGACAGTCTGCCTGAGGACACTTTCACACTGTGCACGTTGACGGATCTCATTTGTATCGGCCTGCGTCACATTATGCCGAAATCAATTGTGGGTCCGCTCCGTCCCATCGCTTGCGTGGGAAAAGAAAGGTACGGATCCGTCACTCAATCAGTTCACGTTATACAAATATATACAAATAAACTACTTTATTTTTGGTACAGCCGGGAAAAGCACATGTAAAAAGTCGAGGAAAGGTTAATCATTGCAGCTGGGAACAGGCTTCTTTACCATCAGTCCCTGTGTATATATACAGGGACTGAATTACTAAAAGACACAGCAGCACTCTTCTGGCTTTAACAGGATAGCATTTTGCACTATAATAATAAAGCAGCCTGAATAAGCAGGGGAGCCCCCATGCGCCAGACACGCCTTCCCTTGTCCATCAACGGACAGTCTGCATGCTCCCTGACCCTGGTGGCCTCTAACCCGGTGAATAAAGTCAACATATTGATAGTATGAACAACAGCCTCAGGTCGCGAGAGCCAACGCAGAACACGTATACAATCGTATAGAAGTCTATGAGAGAATGACGCTACTTCTCACTTCATTTATTACCTCAGTAAACACTGTAAACATGAGTTTCTTCTCTCAACTGTACTTTCAAGTCTTCTTCAACACAGTAAGATATTCATTTCTTAAATTATGCTCCACTTTTAAGTAAAACAGATGATAAAGCAGGCTATGCTTCAGGGCGCAGCTGCCTAGTGATTGGCAGGTTGCTCCCACGGCATTTTCCATTCGGGAGTTGTCCCTGTTTTCATTTTACACCTTTAACCCTGACACGGTCTGTCTTCTCTTTGTGAAAGTGAATCGCAACATTTTTGGTCTCATTCAGCACCATCATGCTCACGATGACTATAAGATATGACTCACATATGACTGAATATAAGTAATAATAAGAGTTTAACCACCGTAACATCAGCTGATTCCCACAAAACACAAAGTACAGAGGCTGATGGGATTGTCAGTAAATGCAGTTATTTGGTCACCAAAGTATTGGACGTAGTACTCTGTACTAGTTTTGACCTGATGCTACTAGTACTAGACAAAAATGTAAAGCTGATAAAATGCATCATGCGGGGACCAATGGTCTCAGATTTCAAGGAAATATATCCAGAAGTTGTGAACGATTTTCAATAAAAAACAGAAATATCTCATGGTGGCACTAGAATAAAATATTACAGTATAATATAGTATAGTATAGCATTACTTGAAGCTACATACAGTTTAAACGATAGAATTTCTAACAAGCGTATCAGGAAATGACAAATAAATGTTGAATATGGCCGGGATCATCCTCTGAGTCATCCTACAGTAAGTATCTGGTCTTGTGGAAACAGCACAGAACCTTTTATCGGTACAGTTGTAGATGCCTTATCAGCTTTAAGCGCCTCTTACAACATCTGCTTTCTCTGCCTTTTTACGACGGCCGTCTAGCCTTATCACACTCCAGGGTCAACATCATCCGACAGACTGTGACAGCCGGCGATCCAGTCAACAACTCCCGCTTCCTGCAGGCTGATGGCTGATTGTGGTTTGTCACGTCTCCGGGTGGTGCAGCGCGGTAATTCTCAATTCTCTGACCACGGCGTCCGCCGGACTGGTCTCGATTGGCTCGCTGGTCCCCGGGGACCAAAAAAAAGGGGTTGCAAACCCTTGACCTCGACAACCGCTTTTCAAGCTCAGACCTGTCCCTGTCTTTGCAAAATATCATTCATTGGATTGTGAGATTGAGCTGAAATTGAAAGCAAAACAGCGGCGGTTTCCATCAACGGCTCCACTTATTTGAGGAGAGCAAAGAGCAAACACCAGGTAGATTACACTGAAGCTTCACCAAAGCAGACTTACTTTATACTTTTTAGTTTTCTGAACGCATGCAGACCATTGACAGATCATTAAACATCACCAAAGGCCGCCCCACACAGATGTTTTAGGATTTTCTCAATCCCCAACCAGATAATATAACTGTAAAAAAATGTTTTCCAATAGTAATAATGACAACATTACCAACTGTGTGCTGTAGAGGTCAAAAATAGTCAAATAAAACCACAGACTGTCTCCCTGCTCTCCGGAGTTCATTCTGTTCCAAGTGTGTTGGTCCGATGTGAAATAGACACGGTGAGCTGTGAAAACACGCCTCCCCGGACGCACATCACACATGAGAACCGCAACAACCTGTCAGAGACGCGGGCCTCGCCCTTCGGACTCTTTAATCCCATCGCTCCAAATTCAGATAGCAAATATTTTCTCATTCCTTGGATTCCGACGTGTGAGTTACTGTGTGAGCAACGAGCACTCAGGGTGGGCAGTGTTAGTTCTGTTGTCCAGTGATGATTTCTGTGTGTGTGTGTGTGTGTGTGAGAGAGAGAGAAAGAGGATAATTACTGTTTCTTGGATAATTTGAGATGCAAACAGTAATCAGTCATGTTTCAGTGTTCTATTAATAACCGGGTGTCGTAATGAGAATGCAAAGCTGAACAGCATCCAATCTGTGCACCATTGTTGAGCCAAATTATTCACGCAGCCACGTGACACTTTATCCCATTTCCTTTGTATGTTTTTTTAACCCTGATCATGATACGGGTACAGCAGGGGCCATGTGCTAATGAGATCAGGGGCCCCTCGGTGTGCTTCAAGATGGATCGATCTGAGATTGACTGATAAACAAACAGGCAGACAGATAGACAGGACTGAGATTGACCTATAAACAGGCAGACAGACGACGTAGGAGGACAGACTGACTCATCTGGTGTGAGCTTGAATTAGAAGATGCTCATGTATGTCTGAAAACTGGAGACAAAGTTCTCAAAGACCAGGAAACATGATGCTATCACATCATCATCAGATTAGCCTTCAACAGCGACTTCATCACCCCATGTTTGTAGACAGATTGAGGAAAGGTCTATTTCATGGACAGAATATCAGACCACGAGGTCAGTGAGAAGTCAAGTGCATTTCTTTCTTTGCCACCACTTGGGCACTTACATCTGTAATCATTCTATTTCTAAGAATTCATAATAATAATATTTATAATTAATTTGAGTACTTTGAGGTTGTCCTCTTAAATTTTGTTATTACATTTTTTTTTACCCATTTTATTTATCTTTTGTTATTCTCTTTCTTATCAATTTCTGGCTCTGGCACATTTAGCACTCAGTGGGAAATGTGACTAACTGATAAAAAAATATTGCACTTCATGCCACACACAGACCTACACACACACACACACACACACACACACACACACACACACACACACACACACACACACACACACACAAGCACAATCCAACACCATATAATGATTCTCTCAGAAATCTGAGAATAATGTGCAATATGCTGTGTGTTTGACACGCGTTTGCTGAGATCATGTAACAAAAGTCTTAAAATGACCATCACCTTAATTTAAACGGCGGTGTGTTGTGACCACTGCATCACTGTGAACACAAACTCAGATAATGAAATGATCTTCATCTCTCCAGTCACTTGTTGTCTTGTCAGGTGGGAAGCATTTCTCACATAATCTCACACCTCAGATTGTGAGAGGGCTGAACTGTGTGTGTGTGTGTGTGTGTGTGTGTGTGTGTGTGTGTGTGTGTGTGTGTGTGTGTGTGTGTGTGTGTGTGTGTGTGTGTGTGTTCATATGCACATATTTTTGTTTGTAGGTGGAGGAGCAGCCTCTGGTCCTGTTTCCAAGGAGACTGAGAGGTATCATGCCCTGCAGACTCTCCTCACATAATTTTAATTGTTTGAGTAAGGAAGGGCTCTCACACAAACTATTGCCAGGTCAGATGCTCTCACCTGAGGCTGTGCTGCAGAGTCTACGTCCTGATCAGTGTTTATATGCAAATATAAAGAAATCCCAGGAAAAGACCCCATACAATATAACAGCCTGATATTCCTCTGTGCCATAGACCTCCCCTGTGGTCAAAAAATAATTAAAAACATCGGTGAGTCACACTGTTGGGTGACATGTTCCTTCATTATAATGAACATGGTCGTTTGAATTTTGAGTCAATCCCAAATACTAAATACTAAACACTAAATACTCATTAGAGCAACAAATACTACATACTGAAAATGCAGTTTACTTTGGTATACTGGTATTTACTCATGGCAGGTTGATGGATTTTGGGATGAGTGCCACAGAAGTTAAGTATTAAAGGAACAGTTCAACCCATGGTTAAAATCACATACTTCTTCTCTTACCCACTGTAGCCCCGATGTGTCTGATAGTGGTACAACATATTATATTGCTTGAGCACTTCACAACAATACTGTGAAGTACAAGTACACAGGTTCCCCTTTGTTTCTCCTATTTTGAAAAAGCCCTTTTCCATCGGCAGCTGGGTTCCTGCATGAACAGAAGCCTGCGATGTTTGAGTGTTGTCACATAGCAACCACATGGTATCTAAAATAGCATATCCTGCATGGGCCCTGCTGCTCTAATTAGGACAGCTTGACTCCACAGTAGACAAATATTAGTGGTGCATTTGATTGAAAATGGGATTTAATGACTTCTCTGCATGTTTCACACTGTTTGCAAAAGTCATCCTCTCTGTTTAATCTTGGCCTGTGTGTGTTCGTGGTGAACTTGGTTTGGCCTCGCCACGTGGACCCTTTGGCGGTCTTGTTTTGGCCCGCGGGCCGTATGTTTGACACCCCGGATTTAAAAAATCTCAATCATTGGACAGTCTGAAGAGCTGCACTGCATTATGGGGCAGTTGAGTATGTCCAGTAAGCTTTGTAAACCCAATGGTATACAAAAAATCAATGTAGCCTACTGAGCAGAAGGAATACAGTTCATGCTTACTTTTGCGTGATGAGTTCAGCTCATAAGGTTTCTGGTCCCCAGCTGGGAGAAACAAAGTGTCACTAAATGGACCAGTATGAATAAGAAATACCCCCACTCTTCTACACTTCAATGAAAACACAATCTGATCTCTAAAATGCTTTTAAAATATGTCATATCGTCATATTTCTACGGCTGCGTAAGTGAAAAACACAAAGCAGAGCTCCTGTCAGTCTGACTCAGTGATGAGCAGCCAAAACCAAAGCACACTCATGCACTCAGCCAAGGAGGTTTGATTTGACGGTATCGTTTAAACCGAAATCAGCGGCAGGAAACAGGTGAACTTGGAAAAATGACAAACGTTTGCTGAAAAAAACACAATTGGTTAGGGACACCATTCAAAACCATGGAATAACTCCATCACCAGCAGCAGCCGGAGCCAGCCCGGCAACACACAAACACTTTCTCTGGGACAATGTAACAATGTAACACTAAACTCTCCACTGGAACCAAGAGTTCTTAAATCTGTGGTGGGAAGAGCTTTCTGGGTACATTCAGTGTCACAAAACCCTCGGTGTAAAAAAATAACTGGTAATTACTCAATATTATTATCATCATCATATATGCTGTAACCATTATTATGTTTCTATTATTCATTATTATGTCACTATTATGTAACCATAAGAAATTACACTAAGTAACGCCTTACTTAACGGCTTGGTTCTTCTTCAACATAAAGCCCATTGATCTCTTTTGTTTTTCTCAGAAAAGAGATATCAGAAGAATGTATCTCTGAGCGGAGGACGAGATGATGTTCCTGCAGTGACAGCAGTGCACCTTGAACTTGTGAGCCTCTGGGCCATCAGCCTGGAATAGTGGCTGTAATGACAGATCCTGTCTGTGGAGAATTACCTCCAGAATTATCTCAAAGAAGGGTCAAATGTGTGTGTGTGTGGCTGCTTCCTTGGCTGCCTTTGAGTCCACATAAGCTCCATAGATGTGGTATGGGATGTGCAAACAGGACGTTTAATCTGGTGGGTTTTCATAAAATACCAGTCTGTGAAACAAGCAGCTGAATAGCCATAACATTTTTTTTTCCTCCCCAGTTTGAAGACCATATTTGGCAGCTCGAATAAAGATTAGCGGACTTTTGGAACATCCAGTGTTGCTGAAGAACAGATCCGGTTTCTCACCCCATTAAAAAGCCAAAGATTATTCGCCATAAAGCTTAAAGTCCGGTCATGAATGTCAGAAATGAGCCACTTGTGAGAAACCCCTCAATTAATATTAATAACATGCCTCCTTTGATTGATTATACATTGTTATTCTATCCTGAATTTTTAAATCCATAAATGATTTCTGTCATCTACAGACGTGTTCTGTGGATGAACACGACTGCTGTGTTTTCTTAACAGGAACAGTGTTATTGCTGAGGTATAACAGCTACAGGGGATCCAAATAAAAAACATTTTATATCCAGAAATGGTCCGTGCACCCGCTGTGCCGCAAAATGAATCTTCTGCTCCAAATAGGTCGAACAAAACCCTCAAACCTCAACTTAATAATGTCACCTGCAATTACTGAATATTGAAAAACGCATTCATTTATCCTCATTTTGAAGAGGCGCTGGTTTTTCCCAGGGGCCGCGCTGAATCACGCTCTCCCCGTGCAGCACGGCCGGCTGGAGCGAGATCCGACTCGTGTGCCTCTGAATGAAGCTGTGTCGGGGCGGCTAATGGTTTGTGAGCAGGTAATTGAGCGCGCCGGGCTCGTCACAATAAGGGTGCCGGCTCAACGGATGAAGGGTAGATGGAGGATGACTGCGGAATGACACACAAATGTGCATGGAGGCGGAACACGCAGAGTTACATGTGTGCAAACGGCAAAGACAGGCAGGCTGTGGAAGGAAAGCCCACTGTGTGCCTCCCTATGGATTCGGTTCATCAGTTTCCCACTTTCTCATATCTCTATCTGCATGAGCGCTGCCGGGAAATCATGCTTAAACCACGTTCAAGGAACCAATAAAAAAAAACTTGACAGCATAAAGCTTTGTCACATAAAGATTTCACGCCAAATCAAACAATATAGATAATAAATGCAACAGCTGCTGTCCCTCCACATTAACTAATTCTCAGATGTTTTATAAGTAACTTAAATCTTTCGATGGCCACCTTCCCTACACACGTAAAACACATTTTATTAAATGTCATCTTACTTCCTGATTGCACGCACGCAAGCAACGAAGGGGGCGGGACTTTTGTGGTTCAGCGATGCATTCAAAGTCAAAGTTTGACCTAGTCTGCCTCTAACTGAGAAGAGTTTTATCCAGCCCCAGTGAAGAGATGGAAATGCAACAAACCATGTTTGAGTATCAATTCATCTCACAGAACAAATGATCTCATTCACCAAAAAAAAAAAAAAAGTAGACAAATCTTCCTTGTTCCACAAGAAAAGAAACCCAACCCTTTCTCATTTTTACTTGCTTCCTTCATTAAGTTACTTAGCAGCAAAGGTCAACAAAGATTCAGGAATGTATAACCACAAAACCTGAAATGTAATTGTAGCTGCATGGAGATGTAGACATACTAACAGATACATCAGTGCGGTGGGCTGGCAGCCAAAGTTTATGTTTCACTTCTGCATACATTGACTATGATTACCAGCCTTGACAGTGACGGGTATTGTCTCCACCGTACCAGTCACCTACTGTAGTGGGAAGGTAGTTTTGAGTACTTTTCCGGGTGTTTGTCTGTCGGTGGACAGATATCATCAACGGGATAACGTTACAACCAAAACTTCACGTGTTGATGAGATCAAAATGAACGGCGGGTGTAGTCCTAGTAAGGGTGCTGGAAGTAGGAGAGCAGGAGGTTGGGAAGGCCCAACCACTTCACCCTCCTGGACCAATTTGGTGTCACCAGGCTCCAGAGACCAAAAATCTGTGGTATGACTAAACATTTTCATTGGCCGCGCCGGTGCGTCTGACATCACAACTTTAACACATATACCACTAATTCAAAATAAAGGGAACTATATGTTTTTTGTTGTTTTTTTTATTACCTGTCACCAACACTTAAAGGCCTAATCCAGACCAGACATCTTTGGTACAGATGGGGTGTTCAGTAAATGCAAGCAGTTTCAGCATCAGGAGGTCGGCAGAACACCTGACGCTCATTGACCATTAATCTAATTGATCACTGGCTATCCAGTGACAACTCAATTAAGTCCACTAATGCTGTAAGCATTACCTTGTAACGTCACACGCCAGTCAAAAAATAAACCCATTAAACAACGTTATGGCTTACAAGAGTAACACTATTACGATCCCACATTCCCCCTCTCTACACCTTGACCTGCAGGGCACTAGCACACGTGTCGAGTCCACTCAGTGCTCGTTCAGGTGAAGGTGCTGCTGTGTGTATATCTCAGGAGGCATTCACACAGTTTTTTTTCATACGGGGGACGAAAACAAACAGCTGCACACGGCGTCCTAAATGAGCCCTGACGTCTTTAACGACACTAACTGTGTTTAGAAAGTAGAGTCTGGATGTAACAGAAAAAACGGAAACAGAAAAAAGCATTTCCATACTGTATCCGCACCATAACAAGCGACCAAAACAAAGAGCTCACGTCAGAGCTGACACTACTGTGTTGGATTTACTGCCAATACGATAACTTATCTCTGATTACTGAGAGGCTAAAAGCGTAGACGGATATGTTGCTTCGGCTGAGGTGACATTGATAATGAATAAAGGCCTAGCTCGCCCTGGGAATCGGGTTAATGAGTTGGCGTTGGTACAGAAGGCCTAAAATTAGCCCAAAGGCGGTGGCTCTTTCCTAAACGTCTCCAGGGAGCGACTAATAAGGACAGGGCAGCGTGCAACAGCAGGGACAAGAAGTGAACTGTTTCTAGTCAATGCAAAGACCAGGGCTGATCCCCCCAAAATCACTTTTTCTGTGACTAATCTTAGCGTTTTACCTTAATTCGCCTCGTGCAGGTTACCCGAGTGCATTCCCTGCCTCTGAACAACCCGGAGTGTGTGTGTGTTTCACCCGCCTGATTCTTTTACAGCTGCCCATACCTGGGAGGTGGCCAGGGCTATCAGTCTGCTTATGGCTGCCCGCCAGAGTTGGAATTGTCTCGCTCAGGCTTTTCAATTTTTCACATGAGGCAGCGGCGCTTATTTTCTCCTAAGATAATCAAAATCAGATTTACATTCTATCCAGATTTGACTTGTTATGTAATAAATAATAATAATCAGGTGAATCACCATGACTGCTTGTTTTTTCACAGAACGCCTTATATTTATTTGGTCTCTTTCCCCCAGACGTTGCAGAGGGGTTTACACAATCGGGACTATTTACTCCTGGGAGACAATTTAGTGGAAGATGAGCAATGAGGATCTATCGGTTCTTACCGTCAGTGCTGAAGAGGCAGATGCTGTGATTGCAAGGTGGACGCTGCATGTAATATGTTTTGTACCTGGGGACGAGCCAAAAGATGGTGCGTGCTGGAAGAGATTTAATGGGAGTATAGGAGACATGTTGAGGGAAAGCAATGAGAGCCAGGGAGGGGATTTAAACAATGAACTGCTTTTAGAAGACGCCACTGCATCAGCCTTCTTCAGAAAACGCCATTTTTCTAATGTGAAAGCTTCACCACATGCTGGACTAACTAAATATAATCTCTTCTTAATATCCGTAATGTATATCACCGAATTTGGAAGTAGATTAATGAACGAGACTCAAAATCCACTGTCCTCTTTTGCCATTCCACAAGCCAAATGCATATTTTACCCAAACTTGCCTCATCCTTAAAACAGCATGCTGGATGAAAACTCACAAACTGCAGGAACGTGTCACATATTTGTATGAATTACTTTTGACTGTTTAGCGAAAGGATAAGTTCATGCAGCTGTGCTCACTCACAAAGGTAGAGATGGTGACCCTCGATGAGATGAAGTCAACTTTTGTTTTCAGTAAATTTGTGTTAGGCAGGCGTAGTGGAGGTTAACTCGGGAAAAGGTCAGGAGTTTAAAACCTTGCCACCTATTCTACACCTTTACGTACTCGAATACTACAATATTTGACTGTAAATCTACTTCGGACTTTATGCTCTTTTCACAACATCTCACTGTCTCTTTTTTTTATCACTGTCTTTATCTCTTTCCCTGGTGTACAAACACATGCTCACCTAGTGTACACAGTACAATCTACGGTGTATCAGAGCCGTCATCTTAGTGTTGTACAGTGTGATTACAATGTTTACCATCAATTAAAAGCTTAATCAATTGAAACGCAGCCAAATATGCAGCGGGCCGCTTATCCCTTCCCGGAGTGCCTTTGTGCATCGTATGGGTGGTGTGTGTGTGTGTATTCGTGTGTGTGTGCGTACGGTAATAAGTGAGTGTGTGTTCCTAATAGACAAACTACACCGTAATAAAGTAACAAGGGCGGAGAAACTGCAGCACGTCGGCACTGAAATGCCAGCAATCAGTTCACCGTGTTCGGGATAATTGAACAACAGCAGACCTTTTCATGTGTCCAGACGGACGGCAAACATTTTTTTTGAGACGTTGACGTGAAACGAACCTTTATTAATATGTCCATAGAAGCAGGACAACAGAGTCAGCGATGACTTTTTTGTGTTTTTTTGTGTTTTTTTTATTATCCACGGCTGATGCAGCGACCCTAATTCACACCTTTGTATCATCCTGCTTGGATTGTAACGTTTGGTTGTCAGGACAACCACGTGCTAGCAGCCTTCTGAACGTCTCCAAGTGGCTCAGCAGCTGGAATCCTAACTTTAACTACATTACCCACGTTTTAGCTCCCCTTCATTGGGCCAGACTTTAAGGCGCTTTTGATTTACCTTTCACAGCACTTTGATTCTCGCGGTGATCACATGAGAAACACGGGATAACATGACATAAAAAACCCATCACGGGGGGAGGCATCACCCAGGGTGTTTGTATAACAACAAAGCGTGGATCTGTCGGAGCAATCAAGGGTCATTACGTCATTATTGACGAGACAACGATGCTACAGAGAAAGGACTGATGTTTATCACCTGCTGTATGTTAAGTGTGTGTTAGAACGGCTTATTCTTTCATTGTCTCAGCCTCGGGCTCAATGTATCATTTGAGGCTTTTAGTTATTTGTCCTGCCGACCAGAATAATGTAAACCTCTGAAAGCATCTCAATAACCCTCAGCTCTTCCACAAGCACAGCTGTCTCCCTCCCTCTCTCTCCTCTGCAGGCCCGTCGACCGTCCCGGGACCTTCTCCATTCAGCCGTTTTGTTTTCTTGTGTATTTGTGCAGGCTCTCCTTTCCAGGCTTCCATGGTGGAGACGAGGCTGTGTGGGTTCAGCTTATACCTTTTTGCTTGACATCCTCCTCAAATCCATTTCCTTTGTATTTGTTCTATTCTTTTCTTCCTTGTTATTTGGATGGTCTATACTGTTATTGTATCATTTTGGTTATTCTGTAGATGACATGCAGTGAAGTCCATGTCTGTCCATCCAGGGATAGAGATGCCTCCTCAGTTGCTACGAGAGTTGACCCTGAACTCTTCTCCTCTCCATATCTACTGTATGTTTACCCATCCATACTCTCAGATGGACACACCCCTCGTAAAACAAGTGATAAGACCTAAAGTTCAGCTAAAGTTTAAGCACTTATTCTTGGAAACAAATTTCTTTGAATGTATACTAAACATAAAACAAAAAATGCTATCCGTCTCTATGCGAAGTTCCCTGCTTTTAGCCCACTGACTTCTATGTTCTTCTCAGTATGTATCCAGGCCTACTTGCAAAATATTTCCTGCACACTATATTTCTGTCCGCACGTCTGTATAAAAGTCTTGCCACCGGTACACTTAGATTTTGTGGTTTGAGGAAAATAACAAAGGGACATAAGCTTTGACATTTTAGCAGACAAATAGTATGAAACTTGTGTGCGGTTAGTGTTCTTTTATCATGAAAAACATTTTATTTTGAATGACCATCAAATGTAAGGCAGGCCTTTTTTGTTTTAAAGCGGGCTGGTAAAAATTCTAATAAATTCAACTTTAAAAAAATGTAGTACCTGGACTTATAAATGAGTCACATAAAGTATATGATAATTACAAAATTATAAACAGCCAAAATGAAGTGTATTGTAATTGATGACTTCAGATTAAGCAACATTGACTCACCACTCAAATAATCTGCTGTCAATAGATAAATGTGACGTTTAGAAACGTGTATAACTCATGATAATCAGAGAATTATTTAAATTTGACTCCATTAAACTGGATCTGGACAGCAGCTGTGTGTTTGAAATTGACAGCAAAAACATGACATCATGAAATCCTTCCATAAACATTGTTTCTGTCTGGGCAAAACTTGTGGAAAAACAACGCGTGTGACCTGCTCACCTGTGCCGGGCTCCTCGCCTCCGTCCCTCCGAGCCGGGCGCCCGAGTGTGTGCTGCTGCTGGTTCTCATATTCCGGTTAGAAAGGGGGGGAAAAGAAAGAAAAGGAAAAAAAAAACTCGCTGCGTACCGTGGAAGTCTGATCTGCACGCGCAGCAGATGAGTGACAGTGGACGACAGTCCGCCTCGTGCCATTAGAGAGAGAGAGAGAGAGAGGGGAAGAGAGAGAGGGGGAGAGAGAGAGAGAGAGAGAGAGAGACAGAGAGACAGAGAGACAGAGAGAGGTGATCCATGCTGCCACCGTGTGGCCTTATAATGAAACGCATGAGCGAGCACCGAATCACTGGAATAAAAGTTTATGTTTATGTCAAAGCATACATTTTTCTCTCTGTTTGTTTGTTTGTTTATTGTGTTTTTTTTGTTTTTTTTTGTCTTTCTTCTCTTTTTTTCTATTTTCCTTTTCTATTGGCTAATTTGTTTTAGTGATTTTATATTGAGGGGGAGGATTTCATATAAGAATATATACAATATATACAATTATTTGCCTTTGTATTATTAAATAGAATTCTTGTTTTATCATTGTGTATATGAATAAAATAAAAATAAAATAAATACATTTTACAAGGTCGCCGGGAGTAAGGCTCTTAGGGGCCACTTTTCTTTGAAAAGTGCTGTAGAAAAAGTTCATCATTATTGTATCTTTTCCAAAGCAGAGGTGCTGAAATTACTATAATAAACATGACTGGTCCCCCTTAAAATATTTGTAATAATTTACCACCAGTTGCTGTTGATTTCCAATTCAGTCTTTTGAGAACATTATTATGATGGTTATAATTATCTTATGGTGCAATACAATGCACCAGCATCTCCCACTGTATTGTTAATTCATGTGAGTTTATTATGTGTGAAAGACTGTATTGTAATCATCCTTTTTATGTTAAGATTATCACAGATTATACTTTATAATAATTGATGGGTTATGGTTAGTGGCCATAGTTTGCAGCAATGTCATGATCTCTATCCCCAGAAGGTACAACTATCTTTTTAATTGAAGCTATATCCTTTCTGGCCAGGTAAATGGCTTGTTAAATAAAAATGCTTATTGTGATGCCTCATTGTTTTCCTTTTTTAAATATTACGAAACCATCCAGGAGAGGCCCGTCACTGTCTGCCTGTCATGGCGCTGCTGCAAAGCCAAACTTTGATTTGGCAAGAAAACCGGTAAAATCATTCTTGTGTGTTGTGTTAAAGTGTCTTGATCAAAGCGGTTGTGCAAAATGCTGCTTTTTTTAAACATTTAATAATAACAGATTTACCGTGCCATCTGCGTGTTTCTTTATTCTCACAGGTTTATTTTTTCTACCGCAGCAACTGCCACTCTCACTCCCACCATGCATGTGTTACATTCTCTGAGGACCAGCCCTACCCAAACCTCAACCTCTGCCCACCGTCTCTGCTGCTATCAGGAAAAAGGAAAAAGTTCCACCCTGGTGTGGGCCAAAGTCAGTAGAGCTGTTGTCTGAATGTGGCTATTTCTGTCACACTCTAGTGTCCCAAAAACTCAACTAAACCTGCAGCGGTACAATAAGCATGTGGAGAAGCAGGACCTTGCATCGGCCTTGTATGGGATTCACTGCTTGTAGCTGCTCCCCTCACATGCTGCCTGCTATTGCCCCTCAACCAGGGGGCATTGCAGCCAGTACAAGGGTACAATAAACTACCTTAACCCCCCTCTGTCACTAGAATGAGTTCACCACAGGAGATCGAATCAGTCAAAGGACAAAAAAACTAAACAAAAAACATGTTTTATTTGTTTTCATTGCTCAGTCAGACCAGAAGCAGTAGACAAGCAGCATTAACGTCAGTATTGATTATTTAGCATTTATTAAAGCATCTTGAAAAGTCACATTTATTTGATTAAAATTCAAATCATTCTGCATATTTGTGTCATGTTATAAACATTGCATTATTTCACACATGTAGATTTTGTCCGTATTCATTCATGTGCTTATCTATCCCACAATGTGTTATTTATTCAATACTAATACACTAATAGGTCTTGCCACTTGGTTTGGGTACAAATGATCAAGCAGTTGAAATAATTTTGTAGTTACACTTAACAAAATATAACGAAAAAATATTTGAGTAAAACAAGTTTAATCACGTATAGTTGAGGAAACAACAAAAAAAAACACGAAAAGTTAATAAAACAGTAGTACATGGCCGTACAATAGTAACACATACCCGTTGTAGTGGAGTAGCATAGCAGCAGAAGTAATACTGCAGTAGTGATCAAAACAGAAAGGCGTCCGTAGTCCTAAAGTACGGGACTCACCTGAACGCGTCACACTCCTCTGGTTACCTCAGAGAACCGTGACGTCAGTGAGATACAGCAGTAATTTGACACACAGGTAGAGAGGCACGCGGATTAACACGATGAGCGGGCGATGACAACGGGAACCCGGACCGAGTCTGAGAAGAGATTAAAGTCACTGACGTGTGAGCGTCTCTAACAGTAAATCCACCTTTTCATTTCATTAATTTATTAATTAATTTATTTTTTAGCGAAAGTGCGTCTCCAACGTTGGGCCCGAATGGCTAAACTACCAGGAAACGCCGGCGTGTCGGTGCTCGGGGACAAGTCGCTGGAGTTCTACCGGGACCCGGTGAGCTTCTGCCGGCAGAGGATCGAGAAACACCGGAGCAGAGTGTTTCTGTGCCGCGTGTTGAACCGACCCACCGCCTTCGTGTGCTCCGTGCGGGGCATGAGAGAGCTGCTGGGCGGTACGTTCCCCGTGCACGGCTGTTTGGACGGTAGTCTATGTATGTGTGTGTGTTTGTGCGACAGGTGAGCACCAGCATCCCAGAGTTCAGCACTGGGTTACGTGTTTTGGGTTACGACAAGTAAACTCAGCATTTTAATGGTGACTTTTGTATATTTTATAATTCGAAATTATAAAAGGGAAACTAAAGGAAAATTCCCCTCTTCTGGAGTGAAATTCACCCCAGGATTAGTGATCTGTCATGGGAGAGCCTCGTGATGTTACTGGGAAGAGGGGGAGAGAGGTGGTAGTACTCTACCCTTCAAAACAATGTGATAGTTGTTCTATAAAGCATAACTTTTGTAATATATGAATTATTATTCTCATCCTGATATAAACTCATCTTAAAGCCCAATGTAACTTATTCTAGTCACAGGTGTATTTTAAGCTTTTAATTAGACAGAGCCTTTTAAGGAGGATTTTGCTTATTTGCATTTTAGATTATTTCTATAATAACCCATATTCCTATTTTAACACACACTAGGCAGAATAAAACCCTGACATGTGCGTTTGATTGTGTGTGTGTGTGTGTGCAGTATGTTTACTTGTAATAAAGTTGACGTTGTGTGTTTCAGAAAAGTCCAACTTGTTTCTGAAGGATCCGACTGACTTGATGACCAACATGTACGGTGACACCGTTGTCACCACCAATGGTAAACACATGCAAAACCCCACAAATTAAATGGATTTTATAGAAAGTAAGCTATAAAAATGTGCTTAAATTCATATTCGTGACTACGTATTTGTGCATTTTAGGGGAGGAGGCATGTCTCCTCCGCCTGTCCCTCACCAGCCTGTTCACAGGAAGTTGTCTGAAATCATCAAATGATTATATCACCAGGTTGGCAAGTACATTATTATGTAGACGTTATTTGTAAAGCCTTTACTACATCACCAATGTGTCCCATCTTGTGCAAGAACTACCTGTCTGTTCTATGGAGCCACACATCCCTAAAATAGTTATACTTTAAATAAAATAGCAATTGAAATGCTGGAATAACATTTGAATGTGACTTATGTTGTTGTTACAATGTACATAATGTATTTATTGATATTGTGTGTGTGTTTCTTTCGCCTCTTTCTCTCCACAGTGTGTGTGAGCGCTGTCTGAAGGACCTCTCTGTCAGGTAACACTTCACATAAACCTCCAGCTCAAAGCAGCACATATTTTTGGGACAGCAAAGGTAACAAATCGGTGTGTGTGTGTGTGTGTGTGTGTGTGTGTAGTGGGCAGCCAGAGTGTGTGTACTCTGCCTTTAAGCGGCTGGGGACAGAGTTGGTGTTGGGCCTTTTCATGAACGTACGAGCAGAGGAGCAGCCGGAACTTTTCCAGGAAATCATGCAGCTCTGCACCCAACACTGGCATGGTAGGGACACACACACACACACACACACACAAAATCAACAAACAACAACTCATGCCTTATTCTTTTAAAAATGTGTATAATATATATACACAGCCAAGTATGGTCTCTTAAGCCCCATTTATTTCTGTTCAGTTTAAATAAATTGCTCCAAAATATTTTTATTTTATAATATTTTTTAATCTTTTATTTAAATATTGTAAGACGCTCACACAATCTTTCTTCCTCCTGCTGACATAGTAAGTGAGTTTTGTTGTTCTGCAAGACAGTATTGCAAAATATCCCGCTTCTCCTTTTTAAATGAACACAACAGTTAGTGCGTTTTTATCCATCTTTGTGTGTTTGCTGACCCGCTCCCCGTCTGCCCCTGCAGGTCTGATCTCTGCTCCCATCAACGTGAAGGTCCCCGTGTGGTCGTCTGGGTTCTCCACGGCTCTGGAGGCCAGGGACAAACTGATGGTCATCATCAAAGACAAGCTGGAGAATGACACACAGGGGTGAGACTGCATATGTCTTTGTACATCTGTCTATCCCTGAGTCACACACACACACACACACACACACACACACACACACACACACACTGCTTCTCTTTTTCCCCTCTCAGCGTCTCGTGTCCTCCTCTTCCTCTTGCACACACACAGCATTTTTCATTTTCTGATCACGAAAACTGAAAATTAGCCAATACTTCTGTCTCTATTCGATTGTTGCACACATACATCTGCTCAAGTAGGTTAGTTAGGTACATTTCTGGAAATTCTGCCAAATAAATGCCTTGTATTCTCTAATCCCTGCCTTTCACCTGCTTTTTTTTTGTTGCAATGAGTAAAGATGAACTTTGAGCTTGATATCTTGGTGGTGCTTTTGGGTCCAAACCTACTTTTACTGAGTCATTCCAGGAAGTTTACCTAATGGCGGATCTTTTGCCTTCTTTTGCTACATTATCAAACCCGATTGGTCGGGTCAGGTTTTGTAATGCCTTTTGAAATACAGCAACATAACCCTCTGAATATCACGGCGTCTCTTGCAGTGACATTCTTATGCATAAACCTAGTCCTCATGCTGTTAATAACTCATGATTTGTAGATGTGGAATCTTAATCTCTCTCTGCGGTTCTAGTTTTGTCGGCTGCCTCGGTTCTCTGCCGCTGCCCGACTCCAGTTCTGCCTCCCAGCATCTCCTGCTGTTCATCTCAGCTCTGATCCCCAAAGCTCTGGCGTCGCTGCTCACCTCCTTCACACTGGCACTCAGTGGGAACCAACAGGTGTGGGTGTGTTTATTGTCACCAACAAGAAATGAAACATATGTAACTTGAGTGTGTCCAAAGTTCACACAGACTTAATTTAAGAAAATGTAAGCATGAGCTTGAATTAAAACAAACCACTACAATCCATCATTACATATTACATTGCATGTAAATATATGTATATGTAACTACAACCGACCTTTATTGACCAATTCTTTCTGCTTTTAAGTTAAATAAAAATATTTCTCCATTCCCAGGAGAAGACCCGTCGGCGAGCAATGGAAGACCCCGATTACCTGCAGACGGTACTGTTGGAGGTTCAGAGACTTTGGCCTCCTTTCATTGGTGGACGCAGAATAGCTGATCAGGTAAGACTGTTCACTGTTCAGGACTGAAGTGTTGGGGAGTCTGGGGTTCAGAAGTCTGTGTAGGGACCCAAATAATGTCGAACGCCAACCATTTTATGCTTCAAATTGTTGGGAACAGCCGAGCCGAAAGGGAAAAAAAGAGAGAAAAAAAGTATTTGCAGAGTACTGCCGTCATTTTGATATCACAAATGTATCATTGTGGTAATACGATAAACTGGATTATAGACACAGTAAAATGCTTGGTTTTGTGCCTGTAGACCATCTGTCAATCAAACCCTGACTAGAGTTAATACGACCCATTCATTATAAATTATCTTCTATGTTCTTCATGGATTACAATGGAATACATGGAATACAACTTACAACCCTAACCCTCACCCCATAAGAGATATGAGGAGAAAAAAAATATTTTTGTTAAGCTGATTCATGCAATACCTATTCATTCAAGTGTTTTAACAAAACTAAGAATTTTAAGGTGTAACCGTTGCAGGGAAACCCAATTCTCTGAGCAGACCCTGTTCTAAAATACATTGTTGTGTGACATGTCTTTAAAGGACATGTGAAAGTGATTGTTGTACCTTTTGTATACATTTATTATCCTGCGGTCCGGTACAATTCTGTTTGCTGTTGCACTCCTTACCTCTAGATGGCGAAATATATCTGTCGATGAAAGTCTCCTCTACTGTCACTCTCCTCTCTCTGAGTGTAATGAACAGCAGAGTATGCTGGACAAGAAACACACATGAGCCCCTGCACTAAATACCAGTTTGATCAGTCGTATTAATGTTCAGTTTTTTGTTGAAGTTTGTTTGAAGACTATACTATTTTGTATAAGTCTCCTCTTGCAGCATTAAATCATTTTGCAGGTGAGACAGAAAGAGAAGCATGTTTTAAATAGAAACATGGTACGTGAAATATCATTAGATGAATTGCGCTGGTATTTACTTCAGGACTTTATTAGTATTTCTTTAATTTTGTACATCGTTGTGAATTCTAACTCATTTCCACTTTGTTTACCTGACTTAATTATGAAGGGCTGTGATCTTCTCGTGTGTAACCTCTATTGTTGTGTAACAATCGTTACAGCATCGATTTGCAGTCATTAAAGTGATTGCTTTCTGCTCCGACATCAGCACCCGTCAGCCAATAGAATCCCAAATTTAGGCCCCGACCTTTCATTGGACGCGTTGTTTACTTCCTGCCTCTCCTCCAGCACGGCGCTGTGTTTACCATTATGACCTCATCAAACACCCTTACGCAACAAGCCCAATCGGAGGCATCGATCCGTCTCTGATATTGATCGGCTCCGCTCCCCCGGAAGGAAGGAAGGAAGGAAGGGGCGGCTTTGGCGGTGGGACTGATGTGTGCCGGTGACACAGTGAAGCCGAGTGGAAAATCATTTGTCACTTCTGGGAAACGTACCAGTACATTTTGATTCCCCACGGCCTCAGCGGTATGCAGTCATGACGTGTGGGGTTTTACAGAACTTCAGTGTAGAAAGAACTTAAATATTTAAGCCACAAAATCAGAGGTCATGATATAAAATAAAGAGACAAAAAAGGAAGATGGATTGTTAATTTGTTATGAATCGCTGCTGCAAAAGTGCCAAATGTGACACTGAAATCGTGTATAATATACTTTTTAAAGGAATATTTCACCCATTTGCATTAAGCTCTCTATCGTTGGAAACCAGGTCGTATGTTTGAATGGTGGTGCACCATTCCCTCATTTCCCCCAGAGATGGGAGATATCCGTGTTTCTATTCCGAAAAAGAGCCTCATCCGCCAGACCGCCAGTCAGGTTCGCTCGCCGCTGACCTGGTCCATTCGCCATGGGACTGTGTCAAGTGTACAATTTGTCACAGGACAAGAGGCCGACTGTTTACTAGAAATATCACTAGTAAACAGTCACTTGTCAGTAAAGTTTCAGTCATGATCTCTGTGTTCTCTCTTGTTGATGACTTTGAGACGGTGATGTGTGAGTGCAAACTGGCGGGGGGATTGGCATTGTAGGAGTTGTTGTCTTCCATCCACATGCGCCAAAAAGTCACTGTCTGCCTTTTCTCAGTCAAGAAGGCACCAAATTAGACATTTATTTTACATTTCCACTACATTTATGACCCACTTCAATACAGATTCATGTTTCCACCGGTGAAGTAGTCCTTTAAGTTGAAATTTACACTGGATTTAATATAGAAAATGTATGGGACATTCTCATGATATCCTTGCCTGTGCTTTTCTGAATTTTCTTTTTTTTAAATTATGACACCAAAGTGATGTTTTAATATTAAATAATAAAATAACGCAACCAGAAAGAGTGACAGTTGGCCCCACCTCTGGTAAAAACTCAAACACTAATACAGAGAAAAGGCCTGATGAGATGTTTATGTGTGCAGGTCGGTGTGTGAGAAAGAGAGAGATTATTAGTATTCACCATCAGGTGGAAAAAGTAGAAGCTCCATCCAGCTGGAACTAAGATATGCAAGAGTTTTAGTAACTGTGTGTGTGTGTGTGTGTGTGTGTGTGTGTGTGTGTGTGTGTGTGTGTGTGTGTGTGTGTGTGTGTGTGTGTGTGTGTGTGTGTGTGTGTGTGTGAGCAAGAGGGAGAGAGGAATGAACTTGACGATGACAGAGGCATCTCTCAGTAAGAAGCGGGAGAAAGGAGGAGGATTGTAAAAGATTTTCCACTCCAGCAGAGAGAGGCGAGGAGAGAAAGATGAGAGAGGGGGGGCAGAGGAAACGGAAACAGTGATCCTCTTCTGTGGCGGTCCATTAGTGCAACTGCTAATGGATGTAGTGAATAGGTGAATTAAAAGGGCAACAATGGGGTAAGTGGTCTTTTTGCCCCAAGGTGGCTCCTTTCTCTGGAGCTTAGTGAAAAAAAATTTGGTTGAAAATGGAACTGCGATTTCCCATTGGAGCCAAACATCAGTGTTGTTGAAGTTTCCCATTAATTTTGGTTCAAAGGGGTAAAAATAGCATGTTGAGTCCTAACTTTACAGGTTTAAAAAAAATGAAAACCAAACTCAGCTCAGTTCATCCAATCAGGAATTGTCTCTGTGACTCTTGTGAGGCCTCACACTCTCAGTATGTCGCCATTTAATCAGAATATCATATAATCATGTGATTCCTCCCTCCCTGTGTGTGTCTGTGTAGGACTCCACGCTCGCAGGGTGTCATGTGCCGAAGGATTATGGCGTGATCTATATCAGCCACTCCGTCCACCGCGACCCGGAGGTGTTCCAGCAGCCGGACGACTTCCTGCCGGAGAGATGGAGTGGAAGGTAACGATCTCAGCTTTATGTTTATTGAGTTTCTCGTTACGGAAATAGACTTAAAGGACCAGTGTGTAGGATTCAGGCAGAGATGGAATGTAATGTTCATTTTTATGTTTATTGGTCTATAATGACCTGAAATTAAGAATCCATGTATTTTCATTCAGCTAATAATGAGCTCTTCATATTTTATTGGGAGTGGGTTGTTTTCCAGTGAAGCCGGCCATATTGAACGAGACGTTTGTGCTCAAAGGTCACTGTGACCTCACGACACACATTATCCTAAGATCCTAATTATGACAATTCACACAAGTGTCTAATAGGATAAAATGATGGACGTGGATGCAAACTGTGACTTTACTCATCGGTGGAAGCATATAAGCATGAGGGGCTAATTCTATTTAAGAAGAAAATAATGAATATGAAGTAGAACACAAGAACGGTATGTTTTTTTCTGGTAATTTGTGGAGTCACACCAAGAAGAGTAGAGTAGAGGCAGAGAGAGACGTTTGCACAAACAGGAAATATACTGCTGTTATAATAGATGCTGCTGCCTTCGCCTACACATTTAACCCACGGCGGAATAAAAGACAATAATTTAATGTCATATATCGAACAGAAGAGTTAAAAGCATAATAAAATATGTCCTGGAAAGACCAATAACATGGCTCCTTTTGAGTACCGGTATATAATTACAAGTTGAGTAACTATAGCTGTAAATTTCCTTTTCATGATGCTTTTTTCAATGCATTTTCTCATTAACTGTCTCTGGGAACTGAACCTGTGACATTTTCATGACCGTGTTATAAGTGGTTTATCCTTAAAGGTTGATGGGGAAATGTCTACACACACACACACACACACACACACACACACACACACACACACACACACACACACACACACACACACACACACACACACACCCTACCTGCACATTGACACACATGCTCTGACCATTAGAAGGAGTCAGAAAGCTTTCAGTGTTCTGACACATTAAGGATTGAGGAAATGCGTCACAAAAAAAGCCATTTTCATAAAAACCAGAAAGAGAAAACATGTATGTTTTTTTCTTTTCAAAGATAACATTTAAACAGAAATTGAATTAAGATGGTGAGAAGAGAAAAACGGAGAGAGGAATGATGGATTCATTTATATTGATGGGTCGATGGATGGAAAAAGTGGTAATGGACAGAGTTTATAGGCGTTAGTGGTGAGGAAATGAGGAAGGAAGGAACTCACCAGCTAAGAGCATAGAGTGTATATAGGACATGATATGACTCTGAAGATGTAAATCCTAAAACGAGGGTAGAATTATGTTTTCTCTAATTAAATCAATGGAAATAAGATGGATTTTTTCATATTAATCTTCCACACAAAGCAGACTAGCAGGCTATTTTGTCTCGGGGTCCAGACTGCAGACTGTTTTATGATTCTGTGTTAAATTAGCGCCGCATATACATACGCCTACATTGTTGCCATAGCAACCCGTGCAGATAGATTAACAATGCCTGAGCACATAGATATGGCTTGATCATTTTCACACCCGTTGTATAGCGCAGACAGACATCCGGCCGTAACGGTTAGATTCAAGGAAAACAAAAGAAAAGCACGAACACGACAGCGACGCACAACCAAGACCAGTCGGCATCCGTCGCACCTCTCGGCCCGCTACCTGCTCCGGTTAAATGTAACCCGATCTGACTCCTTCACCAATTCACTGTCTCTCGCTCACTCTCTCCCTCAGTTGTTTTTCTATTCATCCGCTTCCTCCATTCACCTGTTTATTCTCATTCATGCTTGTTCATTCAGGCGACTGAGCCGGAGGGAGGGGAGGGGGGGGGGGGGGGGATCTATGAATGTATGCATGTAGGATAGCTGCTGCCATGGAAACCAGTCACCTGACATGTCTTTACCAATAGGGATTCCCTGTGTGTGTGTGTGTGTGTGTGTGTGTGTGTGTGTGTGTGTGTGTGTGTGTGTGTGTGTGTGTGTGTGTGTGTGTGTGTGTGTGTGTGTGTGTGTGTGTGTGTGTGTGTGTGTGTGTGAGAGAGAAATGAGTCAGAGAAGATCCCATCCTGCTTTTCCCCCCTCTGCGTGTCTCTCAGAACAATGAGAGGGTGATTCCTCTAAAATGAAATGTCCTCCTGTAGTTTGGGGCTTCCCTCAGTTAAACATAACCATTATAAAACCCATTAAATAGAACCCACTATTTACATATCACATGTATGCGTTTAAGCAGCTTTTATCCCCCCTTGTTTGCCGCTGCAAGCGTGATCATAAATGACCTTGTACTGCTTGGTGACAAGGTCAAGAAATGAATAAATGATGAATATCAGTATGTTTTGTCTGGATGTGAGGATTTAACTGAGAATATCAGTTTATTATTTCATTTTTCCTACAGCAGAATCTTCCACTGGGTGACGCACGATTTATCAAAGGCAAACATTTTATTGTCTTTCAATAAAATATTCATTATGGTCACATCATTAATTCACAAAAAGGAATCACGATTGTATTAAAAACATATATAATGAGTTCAAACTACATTCTTATAAAACAATGTCATGATCTGCATGAATGATGCGTAAAAAAACAAAACAAACAGAACACTATATATTAAATCATCTATGAATGAATAGACAGGTAACTGCTGCCATGGTAACCGTTTTTACCAATGGGGAATCCTGTGTGTTTGAGGGGGGGAGGGGGTTAGTGTTTGTGTGGGGGAGGGGGGGAGGGGGTTAAGGAGTGAGTCAGAGGAAATGTTCCTTGAGACAATATGACGTAAAGTCTAGCAAACATTCATCTTCATTCTGATGAACCGCAGGATGATTTGAGGCGACCCCTCTTACAGCGTACTGAATGCTCACTAGTGCAGCAAATCCACCTGCTACAAATACCCAGCTACTTCTACATGCTAGAGGGATGATTAAAAAACTACAGTACCCAGCCATTTAAGGAAAATTACATTATGTACCGTATTTGTGACCCGGTTGACTGGTGCTGAGGGGTGATTGTAGAATAGGGAGTCTTGACTAAGTCCTATTTGTTTTAAATGAGTGAACTCCCCTCAGGATGTAACTGTCTTACTGCCTGTCTGTGTTTGTTTAAAGTATTTGCTCTTCCAAGCCTCTGTTTATCTTCCGGTCTGTTTCTCTCTCCTCCTACCTGCCTGTTTCTCCGCTCCTCCATCTGTCAGTCTTCCTGGAGACATGTTTTCCTGTCTGCCTTGATAGTTGCCTGGCTTCCTTCCTTGCCTCCTGGCTGTGTAATTTAATGACTGCAGTGCCGTTACATAACAAGCCCACCTACAATAACTACAGTTTAACCAAATCATCCGTGTGTGTGTGTGTTTCTGTGCAGTAATTGTGTGTGTGTGTCCCAGTACATACTGTATGTATGCAGCCTGTGTGCTTGTATGCTTTTCCAGTCGGAAGCAAACGGTCGAGGTGCATGTTAACATCCTATCAGCGGAGCGCCCACACAGGCTCCGGCCGCAGATACGTTCATCGGAAACACGACTAAACAGATAAAAATCTGAGCTACTGCAGCGGGTCGTGTTGTTTTAGATAAATCTGAGAACAGCCAGTTCTTCATGGCTGTAAAAAATGCTGACATTTCATTTGAAATGGAAATTCTCAGCAAACCGTATGTATGAGATTATGGTTGTTAAATGACTGTTGAGACTTTTCAGAACTAAACCAAACAGTCTCTAAAGACACCTTGAGGCCTGTGTGTTATGGGTGTGTGTTAATGAAGGATAGCCGTAGGTTTTATCCCAGGATTGTTCCATTCAGCAGAACTATAGTTTAGATTGTAGATCGGATGCTTTAGTAAGACTTTATTTTAAGGTCTGTAATTTCCTGGAGATAAGAATTTCATTTGGTTCCGAAATAATTAAAGGAACATTTTTCCTTTAAAAATGTTTCTAATTAATTTCCAGATTTTTCTTCCTTTTTTTTTTAAGAGAAAGTTTGTTAAAGTCCTTTTTAATTTAGATGGAAACTTCAGATGTTAGTAAACATTTCATATTGATTATAAATATATGGAAATATATTGACAATTTAAATGCCTGCGATAATCTCATCCACACATTTTTTTTCTTTTGCTGTTTTTCATTAATGTTACTTGGTAGCCGACTAGCTTAAGATCATAAGATCATCATAAGCATAAGATCAGATCTAGAATTTGAGCATTTTCAAGTGTTTTGTTTATGTTATGTATCCATGTTTGCCAAGTTTTCCACACGATACATATGAAGACAAAAGTAAATATACCACTAAACCAAAGCATGTACCTTTCAGACGTGCTTCCATCAAAACGAAAATCTAATTGCATGAATTAATGTATTGTAATGGTATTTTATTACACTTAGTATAGTAGATTATACTTCTCTGATTCACGTGATATATTGAACATATTTGTTATAGCCCCATGCCGGACTTCCTCTCTCTCGCTGTCTTACAGGATGGTTTGGTCCACTATACATCTTACTGGTTCAGGATGGGCCTGGAAGTACATTAAACCATTAGACAGAGAACTCTAATATTCTCCCTTCTCTCTCTCCATGTCCAACTCACACACACCGGACTGTACACCACTAATGCTTCCTGTTTGCCTTTAATCAGAGCTCAGGTTTCAGGAAGACAGGATGCATTAGTGGTGAGAGGGGAGAGATGGCCTGCATTAGCAGGCTTTTGACAAACCTGCCGTCTGGTAACGAGCGGCATCTCTTTTTTTATATACTTAAGTGTATTTTTGAGAGATAATTTGGAAGGTTACGGCAGGTGAGGCCGAGAGAGTCAGACCAACAAGACGTGTCAAGTCATGGCGGCGATTCACCCACCTCAGTTCATCGATTTGTCTCTTGATGCCTTGTGGCTCGCATGAGGTCAGAGGTCAGCTGGAACGAGCTAGGGGTCGGTCAAAGATGCATTTCTAAATCTTGACACTAGTAGCGCTGTGGAGTGACATTCAAAGTACGGCGGTTAAAAAGGTAATCAATCGGTTCAAATCAATCTTTGTTCATCAGGAAACATGAAATATTTTGGTGTGATCCATGTTTCCGGTGTATCGCCCGGCCCTGTGTGTAACCATCCCACTTTGTTGTTTGTATGCGCAGGAATGCAGGCCAGGAGCACTTCCTGTGTTCCTTCGGCAACGGGCCCAGAGGCTGCATTGGAACGAAACTCACCGACGTCTTCCTTAAGGTGACTGCAGTTCTCTGCTCATGATGACACATTAATACATGCACACACAAAGAAGAAGACAAAAAGTGTAACGATGAGACATTTGAATGGATAATTAGAACCGGATACAGGCTTGCTTCCATTCTTTTAGTGGCCAGGAGCAGTATTGCAGCTAAAAAGCCATTTTTCCCGTAGATCATTATAAAAAAGACATTTAAGGCAGAAATATGAATCCATAAAGTAAATGCATATGG